>NC_056726.1:1598475081-1598630081 GCF_019279795.1 Protopterus annectens | reverse complement strand
AGCTTATGGTCAGACCTGACCAATGAGGGGTGACAATAGGTGTGGGGCATCGATTTCCCATGTTGGTAATGACCAGGTCTAGGATATTGGAGCCCCTGGTGGGACTATGGATTAGCTGATCCAGGGCGTTGGAATTTATGAATTCCAAAAACTGTTGGGCAAAGGTGTTGACACACGAGTAGTTTTCCCTGTTAATGGCAGGGTAGTTGAAATCACCCAGTATTAGGGTGTTTGGTTGTATCTTAATATTTTCCAGTATGTTTAAGGTGTAGTGAGATTCTTGGGGCATGGTGGGGGATCTGTAGCAAGCTAAAATTTGGATTGCAGTCTTACCTAGTGTTAGTTGCACCTAGAGAATTTCAGATGCATTGTGTTGGCCAACTAGCCTGGTGGTGTGAATATCCTTGGTGAATATGGACACCCCCTCCACCTTTAGTGTTTCGGTCTTGGTTTGGTGGCCGAAAAGTGTGGTAAGAGTTGTAGCCTTGTATTGCAGGGGTGCTCTCTGGAGCCTTGAACCAGGTCTCAGTTACTGCACAGATATCTATGTTCTCCATTTTTAGGAGTGCCTCGAGAGAATGCATTTTGAGGTTTAGACTTCTAGCATTGAGTTATTTCCTTTCTTTCTACTGGGATTGTGAAGTCTCTGAATTCAGAATTCACCACTCAGTAAAGCGTTTCTCCTTAACATATACAGGGCCTCAAACAGGTCCTGACTTATGCACCCTTACTGAACTAGGGTAAAGTGAACTCATGACTGCCAGGTCCTCTGAGCTGACAAGTGAGCTTTTGAATCATGAGTAGGATTGGCAGTTTGAACTGCAAAGCAATAAAGGTGACAGTATCTAAGGAGAAGATGTCACGTCTGGGGACACATATTCCCAGAATACTACAGTAAAACCCATACAGACACACACTCCCCCTCTCCTTACTTGACAATTAAAAAGTCCATAAGCAGCTAGCTTCATCACTTCACTCTAATATACCTGGTCAAACCCTTATGGTACATAGCAGCTAGCTTCATCACTTGCTCTAATATACCTGCTCAAATCTTTATGGTACATAGCAGCTAGCTTCATCTCTTCATTGTAATATACCTGTTCAAACTCTTATAGTATATAGCAGCTAGCTTCATAATTTGCTCTAATATACCTGCTCAACCCCTTATGGTATATAGCAGCTAGCTTCATCACTTCGCTTGCGTTTATATTACGCTGTCGAAAACTCAAACTGTCGACAGTGTAATAATCGACACAAAAATGTCGAAACCCCCGAACATAGAACACACACAGAAAAAAACACTCAAACGCAACACAAATTGCTCTATGCAGGGGGCAAGTCTCCCTGTGCCCCCACACCCCCCACTACTTAAATATACCAAATCCGAGATCGCACTACATTGCAGTAAGTGGAAATCTCCCCTTACGGAGATTTCTGTTTACATGCGTAATGACTTTCGCTTTCGACATTTTGGTGCTGACAATATCAGCTTCGAAATTATCGGCCTTCGACAAGATGAAATAGACTCCTCCACTCTAATATATCTGTTCAATCCCTTATGGTATATAGCAGCTAGCTTCATCACTTCGCTCTAATATGTCTGTTCAAACCCTTATGGTATATAGCAGCTAACTTCATCTCTACTCTGTAATATACCTGTTCAAACTCTTATGGTATATAGCAGTTAGCTTCATTACTTCACTCTAATCTACCCACTCTTCACTTCATTTTCTAGTCTCATTTGTCTGCTAGATATTTATGCTAACAACCCCATCATCATTCTAAGCTCTACACACATAATCTCCTGTAATGAAGATTACAGACTTAGTCTCACATGAAAATAAAATAAAATAAATTAAAATCACTAAATTTCTTTCTTTTTTTATTTGCGGACTAAAAAAAGATAGATTGTGGTTATATGTGATTTCAGGATATTTGCAGGTTTGCACAATCTTTCATAGGCTTCCTGTATGATCAACAAGCTAGACAGAGGGAAACATCACATTGTCATGCAGAGAGACAATCCAACCAGCTCTGCTTTTGCTTTAATGAGGTTATCAACCAGATAGTGGTTACATAAATGTTCAATTATGTCAGCAAGATCATGACATAAAAGTTCACTGGCAAACTTAGGCAAAGCAGGAGCAAAGAGTTTTAATAGATTGTAGGGCTAGAAGTTGTCCATGTAGAACTTGCTGAATGTCTGGAGGGAGTTTGTGAAGACTATAGAAAGGCAAGGGTCCCAAAATCTTCCAACACAGCAAAATCCACCCAATGAAATCTAAGGGTGTTACTGCTCAATGTCAGGAGTCTAAACAAGAATCTCTACTTCCTTCAATGTCTTCTCACCCCGGATAATGCAGACATCTGTGCAGTTACAAGACGAGGTTTAAAGCTACAGAGAGTGCCCCAACAGTGCAAGGCTTCAGTGCCTTTCACAGACAGGGACAAAAGGTGGAGGTGTCTTGATCTACAGCAGTAGTAAGTATACCTCTAGGTTGGTTAAACAGGATGTTGTTCTGGAGTTTCTCCTCAGATAACGTTACATACTATATTCAAGCAAACTGTAGATCCTCCTCTATGCCCCATGAAACCCATAGCTCATACTCAAATACATTTATCATTCAACCAAATTCAGCTCTGGGTCAATAAGTCACTGGCTTGACAGTCTTCAGTTGCCCAACTTAGGTCACCTGGGCTAGATCTGTTGAGTGAATTCTGGATGTAAAAGCAATTAACCTGCAAAGAATGAACTAAGGATTGCTAAACTCAGTATAGGTTCAGTGACAGGATGCAGCATGGAACTGGGTGGCATGATGGTAAGGAGGAGGCTGGATATCTGTGTATCCAGGAGACAAGATGGAAGGGAAGTACAGCAAAGCCACTTGGCTTGGGATCCAGACACAACTACTAAGGGGGGGCAGACTAGAAATTGTGCAGGAAATGTAGTGAGGGAGAGGCGTCAGAAGAAAGACAGTGAGGGAAGTCATCAAAATTAGTGACAGACGATGGGCGGAGCTAAGGTGGCCAACTGATAGCAGCAGTTTTTCAGAGCTGCATGAAACTAATATAAAAACAGGAAATAAGTTATTTTATTTTAGCAAAAATACGTAGATTTGATAGATGAAAGTATAAACTATATTATTAGTAACTTTGGTGAACTTAGGAAAGTTTTTCCTGTCAAATTATAAAGGAGAATATATCATTTGTGGGGATGAGCACTTCGAAGACTTCTCATTCTGACATGACTTTAAAAAAATGCAGCTTGTGACATCTACTCTACAAGAACTCTCACTAAAAATGGATGATTTTAAGGAGAATTTACAAAACCTCAAGGAAAATTGTCAGAAACAAACAGATTCTCTCAAGGAACTTATACAGCAGCATCAATCCAGAATAGCACACTTAGAAGCATCCCTGAATGATCTTGATGGAAGACTGAAGGAAGAAGAAAGCCAAAAAGATTTTCTCATTAAACAAAACATCTGGCTTCTCAATAAAGTGGATGACCTGGATTTCTCATTAAACAAAACATCTGGCTTCTCAATAAAGTGGATGACCTGGAAAACAGGGAGAGAAGGTGAAATATAAGGATTTTTGGCATCCCTGAGAAAGCTGAAGGAGAATATATAATTTCTTTCCTAAATACCTGGATTCCAGAGATTTTAGATTTAAAGGAGGGTCTGTCCTTTGGTATTGAAAGGGCTCATAGAGCTTTAGGAAAGCCAGTGTCAATAGCCTCCTCTACTCCTCCCAGATCAATAGTCATAAAGCTTCTATCTTATTTGGACAAGGAGTTGGTCCTAAAATCTATTATTATTTAACTGTTTTTCTAGTTTTGAAATGCCTGACACAATTGTTTTACTTTTATCTTTCATGGGGAAAGTTATTTGAATTGAGATAAATAGAAATACAATTGATATTCTATTGTCTATTCAGGAAGAGTACTATGTATACATGATTCTGTTAATACAAGTTCCTTTATTATTTGTTATCTTTAAAGAATTCTGATATGGATTTAACTTTGATATCCTTAAATATTAATGGCTTAAACAACCCATATAAGAGAGACAACCTACTAAGGTATCTTAAACTAAACAAGGCTCAAGTAGTTTTTCTCTAAGAGATACACTTTAAAATAAATGACACATTTATGTAGGACCCTAAGGAATACACAATACTTGCTCAATCTTTTTATAAAAATAAGACCAGAGGAGTAACAATTCTATGGAAAAAGACTTTCTTAAATCCCCAAATCATTTACAAACATGTAGATAATGATGGACTCATGGCCTTAGTTATACTTAAGTTTAATAATAGAATTTGGACCCTGGTTAATTTATACTGGTTCCCGGGTATCAGGGTTGGACTAGCTAAGAAACACTTAGACTTTATTATAACTACTTCTAAAGGTAATATTATACTAGGAGGTGATTTCAATTGTATCACAGATATTACAGAAACTACCAATAGGAAATATCTTAGACTATTGCCCTCAGCCAAACAATTAAAAAAATGGACAGAAATGTTTAAATTAAAAGATACCTTTAATGCTTTGGGACCAAATTCTTTAGTATTCTCACACCAGGACTATACACATGGTACCCAAACTAGAACAGATAAAATTTATATATCACAAGATCTTTATTCTAAAATCTTGAATTTTTCAATACAACCTTGTCCCTTTTCAGATCATAATTCCCTGTTGTTAACAATACACTCAGAATTCAATCAATTAGTTACTACTTCAATGATTCCTTCATATATCACAAAAATTAAAGACTTTAAATCTTGGATAACTTCTGAACTTCAGTTTTTCTTAGAGATTAATTATAAACCTGAAGCAAACACAATTATGGTTTGGGATTCTCTTTACATCTACCTATATGGTAAAACCATTAGCTGGTACAAAAATAAAATTTAAAGAATGGGACTCAGAGTTACAGCAACTCCAAAATCAAATATTATCTCTTAAATATAATAAAAATGTAATTGCTAAACATAATAAGAGGAAAATAGAAGAAGCAAATAAGAAATGCAATGAAATATTATCCCGTAAAACTAATTTGGCTATGGAAAAACTGAAATTAAATTCTTATGCTACCTCTCCTAAGCATCTTCATAACCTATCTATGAAAGTTAAGATACAATCAAAAATTAATAACATTGATAGTATCTTTCATGAAGGGAAAAGAAAAAAATGTCTCGGACATAGGGGACATTCTGGAGGCTTTTAATTATCATTATGCATAGCATCATAAAGATAAAATAAGTACAAATGAATGTGAGAAGTTAGAGGATATACTACCCAACATAACAAGAACACCTGAGGAACTTAAGTTAGAGCTACAAAAACCTATTTCTCAAAAAGAAATTATAGATGGGATTAAAGGAAGTAAGTCTAATAAAGCACATGGAATAGATGGGTCAATTATAGAAATTTATAGATTGTTCCCTTCTTCTATAATCTCTCTCCTACATAAAACCTTTCTTGAAGTTCAAACATTAGCAAATATTCCTCCTTCTTGGAGATATTCTCTAATTTACCCTGTATTAAAAGAGAATAAGAACCTTGATCATTGCAACTCATATAGACCAGTTTATTTGTTGAATAATGATTATAAACTATTTATGTCAATTATGGTCAACAGATTGAAAATATCCATATCTAAAATAATTAATGAATACCAGACTGGTTTCATACATAACAGGCATACACCAGATAATATTAAAAGAGTATTAACTCTGATATATTACCTCAATAGAGGAAACCAATAAACATTGACAATAGGTCAAGATATTCAAAAGGCCTTCAACTCCTTAAATTGGGGTTATTTATTTAAAGTCTTACAGTTATTTGATTTCCCCCACTTTTTATAACAATGATAAAAAAAAAATCTATGAAAGTAATCTAGCATATGTCAAATTAGGTCCCTTTACTTCCAAAGCAATCCAAATCACTAGATGTACTAGAAAAGGATGTCCCATGTCCCCTATCCTATTTGTTCTGGCCATAGAAATACTTGCCATTTTAATATGTAATAACCCAAAGATAAGAGGTATAAATATATATGACCAATATATTTCTAAAATAATGATTGCTGGTGATGTCTTACTTACCTTACCCAACTCTAAGGAAGTGTTAGGTGAAGTGGATATAGTAAAAACAAATTTCCAAAAAAATCTCAGGACTCTCCTTCAACAAATATAAATGAAAATATTTATTATTAAATAAAAAAAGAACATACAGTTTCCAGTTAATCATATTATTGGAAACCAAGTTTCAACTCTAGACTATTCAGGAATAGTCCTAGGCAAGAATATAGAGGAAACCTTACTATGCTAAAGCCATAGACTTAATCAAGACATTAATAAGCAAATGGAATAATTTGTTTATAACATTTGATGATAGGTTACAACTGATAAAAATGGTTTTGTTACCTAAAATATTATATATAGCACAAGCCCTTATACTTTCACCAGGAAAGAAAATCCTTAAAAAAATCACTTCAACTGTGATGAAATTCCTATGGTACCCCAAAAGAAATAGAGTGGCATATTCTCATCATATCAGAAAATGGGAACAAGGGGGAGGTTTAAAATTCCCAGAGATTGAAACTTATATAAAGGCATCTATAATTAAAATAGTGATAAATTGGATACATCCTAGATGCTCTTCCAATTGAAAACAGTTACACTTCATTATACTAATGAATGAAAATTGTTTATCAAAGAATGCTTTGGTAACTGACAAAGACAACAAGATATGGTACTATTTAAGTTTAAATTTACAGTATAGTACAACAAGATTAACTAAACTAACACCAGTAAACAATATTTTTGATGTGTTTATTAAATTAATTAACACAAATTTAGATATAGAACTGTGGTATAGATTTTTAATACCATTTACTATTACAAGGGATTTCCCTGATAAAACACATAGAGACATTTTTGGTTTTTGGGAAAATAACCTATTTTGTTGGTTGCAATGTCACAGCATACACTAAGGATCTGTGTAGAATAATACATAACTCATCCTTCAAAACCGTACCAAAAATTATAAACTGGATTTTTGGAATTCTGTATAATAATGTCAATGTTAAGAATGAATTATCATATCTATATAACGTGTTAATTGTCTATAATACAGCTCCTAAAAATTCTTACTGGCAATATCTAACTAAAGGGTTTCAAGTATAATTATCAATGGAAGATAACACAAACATTTTATTTTCAATTAAACTAACTTCTTACTCACAATTCTGGAGGATGTTTCATTGGAAATTTCTATACAGACCCTTTTTGACACCTGAGAAACTCTCAAAAATGAACCCTTCAAACAGCAAGTTATGTTGCAGATGTCATCTGTCCACTAATGCTGACTGGTCTCATATTTTTTATGACTGTACTAATATTAAACCATATTGGAATGAGATTAACACATTTCTTCAAGCTATCTATACTGACATATTTGTTTTAACAAAGTCTTTCATTTTTTTGAATGTTGTTAATAGTAATAATATGAAGAAAGATTACCTGTATTTTTTTGTGGACAATGTTATTAATAGCCAGAAAATGTATAACTAGAAGATGGAACTCTAATATAGCACCCACAATGGAGGAATTCCTATCATCACTGAAGAAATGCATACTAATGGAGAAAAGAACTAAAGAGTTAAAAACTTCTCCTAAGCCATTGGTTAATAGTCCGTGGAGGAAAGTTTTGAATTTTATTGATAGCCTACAGATGGAACCATACGCTTCCTGTCATAGTTTATATATTAACTTATTATTTAACTACAAATGTTTTTATCTGAATCCTCTTAGTCAGGCTGAATGTAAATATTGTAAATAGTTATTGAATGCTATGAATGTATTAAATTATTGTGTTATTTCATCAAAATAAAACTCATTTGAGTAAAAAAAAAAGAATTAGTGACAGACTTCTGGCAATTAGATTCCAGTGTACTTCACGTTTCACATAATTTCTTTTTATCTTCAATGCTAGTTTTATTGCTTACTATTCAACTCTGGGCTTCTCACTGCAACATATTCTACCCACTTGGCCAATTATGGCTTCTGCAAATCATTCTAACAGTGATGGCACTGCTACTCAGAGTAAGCTATACCTGTCTGGGTTGACAGGTGTTCACCCAACTCCTGCCAGAAATCATTTTTTTCCAGGTAGTGTGTCTTGTGTATGCCTTGATCATATTCCGATATGAATAATTCAGAAGGTATAGCATGATCATGCTTTCCTTATCACACCAGCTATAAGCATGACCTTGTGCCTTCATAGGAGTTGTCATCTTTTGAAGTACAAGAACAAGAATGAGGACAGTATGGTCAGGGATGTATTAAACAGCATTAAAACCACTCCCTGTGGGGTGTGACATCACCTTAACCAAAACCTATTTACTAGCATGGTCATTACAACAACTATTGATATTATTGGCAAATTTGGTTTCACCAAACAGCTTTGTCACGTATGTTTTTAAAGGAAAACAGTTTCCTTTCCTTTTTATGCTTGATTAAAATGGAAATATGTGATTAATAATTTTTATTGATAATTATTTATTTATTTTATTTTATTTTACATTTGTTGACCAGGCTAGTCCAAATGGATATATGTCCATTTTCAGTGGAGGCCCGGGGAGAAAAGCTCCAACATAGATGAAAAAAAAACATAAACATAACATAAGAACAATATATTTGTAATCCTAGAACACATTTGTAAACAACTTGTAGAGTATCCTTATAAGAATAAAGGGCATTAAAAACATAGATTTAGAGATCAGGTACTTAACATCAATTAAAAAGGAAAGAATAATATACATTAACTGGAAGTATGTATATAGAGTGATGAGCAAGCAGTTTAAGATACAATTCTTTGGTGGTGTAGTTAAGAACAGGATTAAGCTGATATAAGAGCAATATTAATCTGATACAGCAGGATTATGATGATACAGATGTTGAAGACTCATACATACTGTTGGCAGCTAAGAGAGTAGGAAAGCCTGAGTTGGGTTATATAGAAAGACTCAGTAAGTACAGAGTTGGATAGCTTACTGCACATACGCTGTAAGGTTAATGAGAGGTACTGGCAGTGCAGTAGTACAATGAACAGTGAAGGTAAGAGTAGTAGGCAGCAGCTTTTTAGTCTGGGTTGTCATCTTTTGAAGTACAAGAACAAGAGCAAGCTATACCTGTCTGGGTTGACAGGTGTTCACCGAACTCCTGCCATAATGCTTATTGGTAAAGGTTAGTTTTTGTATCCTAACATCAGTATGTGTCATGTAGTACAGCAAAAATGCTTATTTAGTTATTCATTGTTTGCAATTTTTTGGGTAGGGGCATTAAATGGCATTATGTGTACTAATTTAAGTTTTAGTAAATTATGATTTATTTGAAATACTAGGATGTGACACACAATGTTGGATGGAGAAGGATTACACTTCAGATTGCTGCAAACCTAAAAATTTTAATTTCAGTAACATGGTATTTTAGTTTAATTAATTGATCTGATTGTAGTGGATGTCTTTGTAAATACTTTAGTTGTTTTGTTGAATATTATAATAATACCTATTTTTAATTACTTGTATAAAATTGTTATGATATTTCTCTTATATGTTAAAACAATAAACCTGTTTTGAAAAAAAAAAGATTGCTGCAAACCTGACATTCATGTGACTGGATTTTTTTATAACTACATTCTGATTTTGACTAGTCTAGGGAACTTCACATGTTCCTACGGCAATTTTGGAATAGCTGTAAAGTGCTGCAGGCAGCAGAACCATATGCAGAGTGTCTAGGTCACTCTGAAAAGCATTCATATTACTTTTGGATGCGTGTTCATAATTGGTGAAATGCTGAAATTCTCTGATACATCTTAAGACATGTTTGCATGCTACTAAGATTCATAGAAATGAATGTAAATTAGCCTAATTTGCATATAACGTGTAAATGGCCCTGAATTTTTGCTAGTAAGTTGTGCATCGCCATATTAATTCGCCAATAGCTGAAATAAAGCAAATGCATTAGGATACTGCTGACAAACTACAGTATGGAGATTTTCTGAAAAAATATTATTTAATAAGAAACACATAAAAATATTATTTCATTATTGAATAAAGGGTAATTTTTTAATACAATTATGCGTATGATGTGCATGTTATGACAGCATTGACTGATTGGTAGATTTCTGTCATTTTGAAGTTGCATTTCATGACAGCAGCAGTGGAAATGATTACCAATGACAGACAATCATTACTCTGGTATAATTTACCGATTGTGCAGACATGGATATAAATATAATAACTTACTGCAGATGTTTTGCTGTGCAAAGATATCAACTGTCATGTGTGGTGAATCTGATGTTTTTTGAGTGACAGTGAGGAATAAAAAAGGGCAGCATTATCAATGCATGACAATGGCTGAGGTATGGGCAAACATGCATTTTTGTGACAGAAAAGACTGCATTCATTACCTGAATAAACTGTAGGTAATATGTTTGACTTTTATGTGGTTATACTGAGATTTCTGTTATGCAATTATATGGTTTGTGTTAAGTAACAGTTTTATATAATATGGATGGCAAGAAGACATGGCCAGTATTTTGTATTGTAAAAAAATCACTATGTCCAAACATTGCTGTCACTCGTTCTGACCATGGCTCTTTTTTTGTATATGTAGTACTGATAGAAAAATAAGGGATCAAAGCAGAGAAAGGATAACTTCAGCCTTGAGGAAAATCCTGTCCTCATGGCAGCACTTAAGACAATTGGGAAACTTCTTTTTGGTAAAGGGAGGTCCAGGGAAGCAGAGAGGAATAAGGCTTGACGTCAAGTAGTTGTTGAAATCAGTGCAGTGAGAGGCAGAAACTGAACACTGGCAAAGTGCAAGAAAAAGTCAAATGATATGATAGCATGTGCCAGAAGCAAGGGTAAGTAGAATATAATTTCCTGTATCACTATGAGGGTGGTGTGGGTGTTCCAACTCTTGCTCAGTTAAACCCAAATGAGGAATACCTTCTGTTCATCTGTGGGTATGACTATGACACAGTAGATATATCCTCCATTCATACACTAGTTAGGACATACCAGAGTGAAGCTGGAATCAGTCTTGCAAGGGGCATAAGACAGTGTACTGCCAAGACATGTGGGGAAAAATCGCATGATACTACCATTGCTTTTCAGGATGGTAATGTCAGTAGTCAAAAGTGATTGAGCACACATTTCACACAGGCCATGTCAACATTCATCTACATCTAGTAGTACCTCACATTTGAGGTCACAGTCACACAAAAGTGTCACATCAGTGACAGCAGGACTACCTGTTTCAAGTAGGTCACAACATCGGACCAACTTACCTTACAGTACTCATGGTAACACCTCCTCCAAATCAGTGGCACCATCACCTAGCCTGTCAATAGGAGATGTGTATGACTCATTTGATCTTGAACTCCTGTGAATCATGTTCAAAGACAGCTGTCTGTTTAACTGGAATGGGGGTTTTGAGGGTTAACAAGTTTGCAAATATATCCATTTCATCTATGTAAAACTAGTATATACACCATCAATGGATATTACACAAAAATAAATGCGACATGGATTACCATTCCTACAGATGGTAGGTATCTAAAACATCAAAAGAGCAATGAACAAAATTTTTCTGGAGAAATATATTATAAGCAAATGATACATTAAAATGAATATCCTGCCATGTAAACTTACACCACTGCCACTTCACCCTATCCACTGCATAAATGATGATAGTTTCTAAGTCATAATTTATTGTATATGACATCATAAAATTAATCTGATATACAGTACAACAGAATAATGAATAATAAATACCAAATATAAAGAAAGCATTATAAATTATTTCTTTACATTTGCAATGCATTAAATCACGAAGTATTTCACTGTTGTCGATATTCCTTTTTGTATAATCATTAAAGCTAAAATTATTCAAGGAAGCAGACAAAAATGTAAATTATTTTCTATATGATGCCTTTCAACATCTCTGAATAGGAGTCAGTGAGCACTCCAGCATGATACTAACATGAGTTTTATTTTTTAACAGATAAAACATATTTTTAGATGAAACAGAATATAGAAAAGCAGTATAAATGTCATAGGATCATAGGAGATTACTAGGCTAATGGCCCTAGGGCCCTTACAAGCCTAGCCAAGAGTTTATCCCCAAAAAGAAGACTCAGTCAGTGCCTATCACCCCTGTCAGTGAGGGCAACAGGTAGAACTCTCAGTATAAATTTGTCATTTCCCATCTGCTCATCAACATTGTACTAGAAGTGGGTCACTTCTGTTTGAAGTGTATGGGAAGTCTATTCCAGAGATGGGGCAGCCACTGGGAGACAAACCTGTCTCTCCAGCAGGTTTTGTTGATGTTACATATTAGATTCAGGCCTTTTGAGCAAGTAATGAGTAAGGAGTTAGACTTAAAGATATGGAGCAGTGTCTGAGATTGCCTTGTAATCGAGACACAGATCACTTCTGAGCAATCTGTACGATACCGAGTAGAGTGATTGTGATTTGAGCATGTCCACAAAGGACAGGTGTTGGAGGCCATGACTTCTCTTTGTGAGGTATTTCTGTGGCATTTCCAGTTGGTGGAGATGTTTGGAGAGGTACATACCAAACATGACATTATACTCAATTATTGGTCTAATATAGTATAGAGAGGTAATAGCCTCCTTTTTTCTGGATGCAATCCCTTTACTTACGAGATGAACCAAGTAAAAGGTTTTTTCGACCATTGCCACTGCATGATGGTCAAATTTGAGATTGTTATCATCCTGGGTACCCAGGTCTCTCCCTGCATGTTGTGTGTTTAGGGGGTTGCCATCGATGTGGTAATCAGTAGAGGCCATGTTTTTGCCAAATGGTATGATGATACATTTTTCTGTGTTAAAGCCATGACTTTGGCATTGTTAGTTGTTGTGAGACCCTTTTGCAGTATGTTAACATCATCTGTGGAGTCAATGACAGCATCCAACTTACAGTCATCTGTAAACTTGGTCAGCCACAGACCTTTCTGTCTTTGCCTGGACCTCTGAGAAGTAGATGCCAAACAGTAAGGGTCCAAGGACAGATCTTTGGAGAACTCCAATAGTGACAGGTCTGCTATCTGAGGTGGAGGCACCTATTTTGACCTTGAGGGTCCCGTCGATGACCAAGTTTTTCACCCACCAGATGAGATAGGGATTTATGCCAAGTTGTGTTAGCTTTTCAATGATGTCTGAGTGGGGTATTGTGTCAAATGCCTTGGCTAAGTCAAGGTAAGCTCTATGTACTGACCATCCCTCATCCAGGGCCTTGGTGACAGTCTCAAATAAGTCAACCAGGTTTAACAGGTAAGATCTGTCCTTGATGAAAACAAAATGGGTGGGGTAAAGAGCTTGGAGATTGCCTATGTCATTGTTTATGAGATCCATAATAATATGCTCCATGGCTTTACAGATCAGACTTGTCAAGGTAATGGGGTGATAGTTTCCAGGGTCAGTAGTGGCACCACCTTTTTGCAAGGGGATGACAATGGCAATTCTTCACTCTGCTGGAATGAAGCCTGTACTTAGTCTGTGGTTGAATAGGGTGCTCAATGGTGAAGCCAGTTCTTGCTGGAGATGGTGCAGAATACAGCCTGGGACACTATCAGGTCCCATGAAAGCTGTGTTCTTTGCATTGGATAGGGCCTTTAACACCTGATCTATGGAGATGTGAGGTGCAGGACAAATATCAGGGATGTCAAAAGAGCCTTTGGGGGACAGGGGGATGAAGTTTGCACTGAGCCTATCTGCTAGCAGGGTGGCTAAGTCAACAGGATCAATGTAAGTGATAATGTTAAGTACTACTTCGGAACAAACCTGGGCTTTGCCATGGAGGTTCCTGATGTAACTGAAAAAGGCTTTGTGATTTCCCTTTATTTTGAAGGCTAGTTTTAATTCATAATTGGCTTTGGAGATTTTCACAAGTGATCTAATTTGCTTGTTGAGGCTAAGGAGGGAGTTTTTCCAATTTAGAATTTGTTCCTTTTTACTCTTGGACAACAGTTTCTTCCTTTTGTTGTAAAGCCTGTTGATAGAGGATGTCCGCCAAACAGGTTTGTGTTTCCTTGAGGAGCAGGTTTTAGTTCTGTTGGGTATGGCTGAGTTCATGCAGTTGTACAAGTGCTTGTATACTGTACTGGTGCATTGCTCAGCATAGTTGTCTGCATCCTCTGTAGGGGCAGTGGCATGAAGCTACACATACTCTCCCTTAGGAGGTTGTGGTCAGCTTTTGAGAAGTTTTTTAGCTTGATTACAGCTGGGGGGGGGTGGGGGAGGTTTGGGTAGGATAAAAACTTTGAATGAAACAGTCTGATGATCTGATCTCACCAGGGAAGAACATACTGTGGGTGTGGTGCAGCAGTCGCCCATGTTGGTAAAAGCCAAGTCTAGAATGTTATCTCCCCTTGTGGTGGATGAGATGAGCTGGTCTAGTGCATTAGAACTGATGAAGTCAAGGAATCATTGACTGAGTACATTGGTGCAGGAATAGTTCATCCAGTTTATGGTGGGGTAGTTGAAGTCATGAATGATCAGTGTGTTAGATGGAGTGAAGTAGATCCAGGTAAGAGGAGTGAATGTCCTGAGTCATGGAGGGGGGTATATAGCTGGCTATAACTTAGGTGGGTGTCTTGCCAACTGTCAGTTGTACCTGGAGTAGTTCCAGTGGGTCATGCTGGCAGACCAGTCTGGAGGTGTGCCTGTTCTTAATGAAGATAGAGACTCCACCACACTTAGTTTTCCCAACCTCATTTTGGGTTTGGAATGTGTGGAATGAGGTATAGCCTGGTAAGGAAGGGGTGATCTCCACAGCCCTGAACCAGGTTTCCATGACCACAAAGACATTGTCATCTTCCAGTGCAAAGAGAGCCTCCAGTGAGTGCATTTACAGGTTAAGGCTCCTAGCGTTTAGCAGCATGGCCTTCAATTTGCTTTTTGACAGCAATTTTATGTTGGAAGATTTGTCTTTGGGACATTGCCTAAAAAAGGCACAGTGGGGGAGGTAAGAGCTTTGGCCAGGATCCAGAATCCCAGTGGTGACAGCTGGATGCCATCTCTGAAAAAGCATTGAGAACTGTCAGCCATGTCATCTCAGGCAGACAGATACTGGATCCCCTTGGAATGACACCATTAGCTAAGCCAATTGTTGAAGTCATTTATTTTTTGTTGGTACTGTGGTATCATTCTTGTGGGTGGCTGTGGTGATGCAGTGGTTAGCATTGCCACCTCACAGAAAGAGGTTCTCCGGTTCGATCCTCAGCTGGGGTGCCTTCTCTGTGGAGTCTGCATGTCCTCCCTGTGGTCTTGTGGGATTCCTCCGGGTGCTCCAGTTTCCTCCCACATCCCGAAGACATGCTCTAGGTGGATTGGACACTCTAAATTGACCCTAGGCATGAGTGCATGTGTGTGTGTGCCTTCTGTGGAAGGTTGGGCGCCAGGCTGGCAACTTGACACCGTAAAATTCCACTGCCAGTCATGAGTGGACAGGTGATCTGCCGTGGTGATGCCTAACCGAGAAAAGCTGAAAGAAAAAGACGAAGACTGTGGTATCATTCTTGATGAAGGTAGGATGCTGCTTAGGGCTTGAGTCATACCTGCCTGGGACACATGCTCTGAGAGCTCAATCATGTCACTCTTCATATAGTCCAGGGAGGTACGTCTCAAGTTATTCACACCAACATGGACAATGACAGACACATACTTGTACTTGTTGTGGAGAGACTTAAGTGCATGCGTGATGTGGTGGATTCTGGCACCAGACAGACAAGTGACCATGACCTTCTCCTTGTCAAGCTTGATGAGGGGGACATCAGTGTGTCTCACAATTGGGTTGCCAATGACTAGTATGTTTGGCTTATTGTTAGCCTTATGAGCTGTGATGGTTTATTGTTTTGCCTTATGGGCTGTGTTTGTGAGACACTGGTGTGTTGTCTGCTGTGTGTGATGTGTTTGGTGTTGTGTGTGGAATATTTGTGAGTGTGTTTTGGAGATCTCTGCTTTTTAGGTATGTTTTTGTTGAGGACCGCTGCATAGGTGGGTGGGTGTTGTGCTTGACTATATTATGTGATAAGTCATTTCCCCTTCATTTGCAGTGCATTAACTCAGGAAATATTTCACTGTTGTCAATACTCCTTTCTTTTGTATAATTAAGTAATCATTAAAGCCAAAGTTATTCATGAAAGCAGACAAAAATATGAATTATTTTTTATCTGATGCCTTTTGACATTACTGAACAGAAATTAATTAGCACTTGGACATGGCAATAATATGAGTATTATTTACTAACAGATAATAAAAAAATATTTTAAGATGAGAGAGATAGTCAGATGAACAAGGTCACATATATCATTGATGCATCAGTTGTACTCCATGTGTTTTTTACAATAAAGAAAATACTAACCTGACTGTTAAGGTCCACACTTGTGGACTAGATGCTCCCTCTTTACCTGGGCAGCCGCATGCTGTGCATGAACCTTCCACATGGGGGCCCTTACCACTGCTGCAGACTGCTCATCACTAGTCCTAGTGGGAGTGGATTGGGAGCTGCAGTGACAGCATGGATCACTTTACCACCAGACCAGCACATGATAATGTTATACAGAATGCAGCATGTAGTAAACATCCTGCATGCAGTAGCTGGGTCAAACTGAAGGGCATCCCCAGACTCATCCAGGCACCTGAAATGGCTCTTCAGTAGGCCAAAGGCCCTCTCAATAACAATCATGGTCTTTGACAGGAATGTGCCATGTGTCTCCTCTGCAGCTCCACTTGGCTCCAGTGAATATCCAGCATCACCCAAAAAAAAGGAGAGAAAAAAGAGGGGGGGAGTCAAAAAATAGTATTCAGCAATAAAGTTTAACATGAATAATTACCTAAGTAAAAAGTAACAAAAACATTTTCCCTCTTACTAACAAGATGGGAAATGGGCATCCCATCATGCAGGAAAAGGTGGTACAGTGAGCCAGTGAAACAGATATGGAAATCATGTACACTAGGAGGATGCTGGGCAGAGACATTGGTGATGCACCTCCATGCATCACGCACTACCTGGCAAGTGATGGAATAGTAGCCCTTCATATTGTGATGCTGCTCCCCCTGTGGGCCAAAAGGGGCCCTAATTGCAATATGAGTGCTATCTATCACACCAAGTACCTTAAAGAAATATGCCAGCCCATAAAAGGCATGCATATTCCTGGCTTTGCCCTGAATTGTCACCAGGAAATAGATGTACTGATCCACGTGTGCCAAGAGTACATTCAGGAACTGCTGCAATATCCTCAATGCTGAAACCTGTGAGATTCCCATCATGTCACCAGTCTGTCTCTGGAAGGTCCCCATAGCAAGTATAGTGAAGGCTATACATACCTTTGCATCACAGGGCTAGGAAGTTCACCATTTTTCAGTGCCTTTTTGGGGTGAAATATACCCAATAAGACCCGTATACTGTCCCTGTCCACTGTAAACCTATCCTGATGATCAAAGTTATAATGAGTAATCTTTTTCACCTTCTTGTCCAGTGAGCTCTGCTTTGCACAAACTGCTTTGGCCCAACCAAGACAAGCAACTCAGACCTAGAAATAGAAAAGCTTGCAGCAAGTGGCAGCATTTTTTGCAACTGTAACTCTGATAAATTTGGCAAGGCTTCTCTTCATATAGTGCATCTGCAACCAGCATGGAAAATTGGGAAAATATGACTATGAATCACAAATGGTGTAAAATATACTTCATTAGCATATGACAGTTAATATCATTCCTCATTTCTATCTCATTACTTACACATTTTTATAAGAACATTTGAGGTCATCACATATTTGCAGAAACAGCCTGTATGAATCGCAGCTCAGCTGCACTCATCCATGAGCATCCTGGCTTGCCTCAGTGCATTTACATAACTGATTATGAATATTGGCCATGATTTTCTTGGAGCCAGAATATTCAGTTTAAGGGGAGTATATTCACAACACCTATATCGAAGAGAGAAGGGGTGGCATCATCCTACAAAAAACATATTATATTAATATTCAAAGTTAAATCTACATTTGTATTAGTCTTCACAAGACAAAAATGGGTTTCATCTTCACATCTAGTATGATAAACTGCATTATGGCTTCATTTTACTCTGTTTACTTTAATGACTATGCATAACACTTTCTTTGGTCTATCCCATTGACAAGTACTTCGCAAACATATACAAACCAGGAGTAATGCAAGTCTGTTGCCAAGATCACAATAGTTGCCATTTATCAGGTGAACATTGTTTTACCTTTCTAAGCTATATGTGTTTATTGATAAAACTGTCAGTCAGTATCATAGCATGCATAATAGGCACCATCTAAACTTCCAACATTTCTCTGAATTGAAACTTAACTTAATGTATCTAAATATTTAGTGAGCTGTCTTGGTGTTTAATTCTATTACCTATTGAGTTGATACCTCTTTCTTTGTAGAAAGGAGCTTCTGACATCCCTTCTCTGGGCCAGTAATCAAGGAGAATCAATACTCACCACTGAGACTGGTGAGGGATGTTCACTTGGAACAAAAATAGGTACACACAGTATTTTGAGATGCATCTCTCTGCACCAAGCACACAGGGAACACACTCAGTTCTGGGGCTGGGTTTCTCGCTCACTTTCTCTCCAGGCCCCAAAAAAGACTTTGCACTGACACAGCTGTAGAGATGAGTCCTCAGTCGAGTGTTCCAAGCCAAATCTTCCACCACCGTATTTGTGAAACCAGTGCACTGTGTCCCTGCTCCAGGTAGGTGACACACACACTCTTTGAGATTTGATTCACACACACACACACACACACACACACACACACACACACACACACACACACACACACACACACACACACAAACACACCTGGGAAAGACAGGAAGAGATTTACCAGCTATGCCCCCTCTGCCAAGACTATAAGGTAGATACTGCCACCAGAACACTTCAAAGCCAGCTACTCTAAGGTTCTTACAAGGATACCCAATTATACTGAGCAAAATTAATACTAATACAAATGGTAGTGTTTTATCAATGCAGTAAGCCTTTCAGGAATGGCTACAGTGTCACCAAATAATATAAGTACTCTCAAAGGTAAAATATTCTCTAAAAGACCAGGCACAATGAAAAGTTTAAATATACTTAATAATGAATAACAAAACAACATGAAAATACTAAATATCTATTTACAATAAGCACCAGAGTTTCAGTCACAGGAAATATTAAAAATAACACCAGTGGAAAGACTCAGATAATTCAGATAAATACAGAAAAACAATACTTAACTAATCTCACTTTATTTTCCTGACTGACTGATTACTGCCCCACTTCCTTTTCTAGACCAAGGCAAGATGATGTAGATGAGTGGTCCTTCTTTGTCAGGTTTCACAAACAGACTGCAATGAGTCTTCAGTCTCATCTAGTATTAAAATATCATTTCCATACTGGATTACAGAATGACATCACTGGTCATCTGACTCTTGTCCCCACACTACCCCCTTTACTAAAAACTGAACCAGAATCTAGCACATATGTGTCCTATTGCACACACAGAACTTTGCTAAGATATGTTATAGCATCTGGAAGATATGAAACCATTTCAAAAACTTCCACCCTTCCAGGGTAGCAATTAATCCCCCCCCCAAGGACAATACAGTAGGATTCCTAGACCTAGTTTTCACAAACATTTTGTCTCTGGTTGCAATCTTTATGGCAAAAAACAGGTAATTTAATTTCAGACCATTTTTCAAATTTAGCTAGACTGAGATTAACATCTTTTTTCCAGTATCCTCTGTTACAAGATATCCATTTCAACATTTACAATACTATCTGACATACAGGTGTATTTCTTTTCTGCCCAGCAGGACCCACTGTTGGTACACCTTTAACACAAGAAACTTTACAAATACATTTGCTACATTTGATAGATTTACTACTAATCAGCCCAATAAAACCCACCATTGCATAGCTTTAATACAACTACAATGGCCAGAACTTCCCCACCAACTTCTCATATCACAACTCCAAATTACCTACTCCATCCTATACAAACCTACTGCCTATCCCTCCTCTCTCTTCTCTTATATCTTTCTACATCCCCACCCAACCACTTAGAAGCTCAGAACAGCAACTCTTTGTCATACGTAAACCAAACATAAGCATAGGTTAACAGATCTGTATTACAATGTCAAACTTGTAGAAGTTCAAACGTCTTATATTGAACCCAAAAGTCTGAAATACAAAAATAATAAAGCAACGGCACACCGATATTTTTCCCAGGGAAAAAAAAATTGTTGGGCCGTTTTCGGGGCTTTGCTATTTCCTCCACTGTGGTGTGATGTCAGAGTTGGTATATTTAATAGGGGGGTGTGGTGGGCACAGACCCCCACATTTGAGGTATTGTGCAGTATTGGCCTTCAATTCTAACAGCAAGTTAGGATCACAGCCACTGCTCAAAAAATCACTCTTCATTTCTTCAAGTTGTGTGAAAAAGAAAGAATCATCGGTATTGAGCCTGCTGGCCCAATTAAATTGTGCTGTTACTATTCTTTGCTGTTAGAATTGAAGGCCAATACTGTAAGGGACAGGCAGACATCACTTAGACCCATTTTTTTCATTGCCGAATGAGTCCGCCTTAGAGTTAGGTAAGGATACAGTAGATACAACTAGGATTAGATATGTTACCACATACAATACTAGAACACAGTCAGTTAAACATATCATAGAAAAGAATTGGGTTATTTTGATGGCATCAGTAGAGGTAAAGAATGTCTTGAATTCTAGACCTTATTTCTCATATAGGAATATGAGAAATTTGAAAAGTAAACTGTGTTATAAGGATTTTAGAAGTAGTCGTAACCTTCATATTACACTTAGGCATGGTACTTTTAGCTGTATTAATTGTACATGTTGTGTAGACATTCTAGGAAATGCTAGTGATGTTTTTACTCACCCTATTACTGGAAGAGTTTATAAATTTAATTTAACAGCTACTTGTGTTAGTGTAAATGTGGTCTATCTAGCTACATGTGTCCTTTCTACATGGGGAAAACCACAAGAAAATTAAAATAACCTATCATTGAACATAAGTCTGAAATTAGAAGGAATAATGATAAAAATGCATTATATAAACATATTAATACCAATGGTGCTAATCATAGGTTCAGATTTAGGGTGATAGATATGTTACATGTATCCTTGAGAGATGGTGATATTAATATTTTTTTAGAGATTAAAGAGTATGAATGGATTCTGAGATTAGCGGCTGACCAATTTCCTGGTTTGTATACTGCTGTAACTTTGAAACCAGTTTTAGTTAAGTTACAGTAGACTAAGTTATTTTTTCATATATCTATATATATATATATATATATATATATATATATATATATATATATATATATATATATATATATAGGTTCATAGGTTCATAGGTTCATACTAGGCTATCTGCCCTAGGGCATTTATAAGCCTAGCCAGAATGTGTTTGGCTTTCGCCACCCATTTTAAATTTATTTTGCTATGCCCTTTTTCGAGGTTAGTATACTGTGCCTCTGTCTAACAGTGACACAGAAGTGATACCCGGGGTAAACCTACGATCTCCCATCCACTCATCAAGATTCCTCTTGAAGAGAGTCAATGAGGGACTCTGCCTAACCTGAACTGGGATTTTATTCCAGAGTGAAGGGAGCCTCTGGGTTATGAATCTGTCCCTCCAGCATGTCCTATTTATTTCAGTGCTGAGGTTCAAGTCTCTCGAGCATGTAGCTCGATGGGATTTGGATTTTCTGAGGTGCAGCATGTCCATTAATTCCGGGTTGGACATGGCTTTATACGTCAGGCACAGATCGCCTCTGAACAGGCGGTATGCCACTGAGTAGAGGTGGAGTTTCTTTAACCGGGCAACATATGGCATCTGTTTGAGCCCTTTGATCCTCTTGGTGAGGTACTTTTGGGGTCTTTCCAGTTGCTGCAGGTGTCTGGTAAGGTACATCCCAAAAGGGGCATTGTACTCAATTATGGGCCTGATGAGGGATGAGTAAAGAGGCACGATGACCTCCCCTGATCTAGATGTGAATCCCTTCATGATTAGGTGGGCTATATAAAATGTTTTTCTAACCACTTTGGCCACGTGGTTGTCAAATGAGAGATTGTTATCAACTTGGGACCCCAGGTCCCTAATTACTTCTTCTGTACTTAATGGATTACCACCTATGTGGTAATTTGTGGGCACTTTGTTTTTGCCAAAGGGGATGACTATACACTTTTTGGCATTTAGCTTGAGGCCATGGCTCTGGCACCAGTTGTCTGTTTCTATGAGGCCCTTTTGGATGATGCTTGTGTCGGCTGGAGAGTCGATTATGGCACCCAGTTTGCAGTCATCTGCGAACTTGGTCAGCCACAGTCCTTCCGTGTTGGCCTGTACCTCCGAGAAATATATACCGAACCAGAGAGGTCCCAGGACTGAGCCTTGTGGGACACCACTTGTAACTGTTTTGGAGTCTGACATGGCTCCAGCAATTCTAACCATGTGGGTTCTGCCCTTGAGCCAGTTTGCAATCCATCTAGTGACATAGGGGTTTATATTTAAGCTGGTGAGCTTATCTATAATGCCCGAGTGGGGTATTATATTGAAGGCTTTTGTGAGGTCCAGGTAGGCTGTGTGGACCACCTTCCCCTCGTCAATGGCCTTGGTGACTGTTTCAAAGAAATCAACCAGGTTTAAGAGGCAGGATCTGCCCTTAACAAAGCCGAACTGGGTAGGATCCAGTGTCTGTAGGTCCCCAATATCTTTATTTATGAGGTCCATGATGATCCTTTCCATAGCTTTGCAGACCAAGCTAGTCAGGCTTATGGGGCGATAGTTTCCAGGATCCATTGAGGCACCACCTTTATGGAGAGGGACCACTGTTGCTGTATGCCACTCTTTGGGCACATATCCTGTAGTAAGGCTGAGATTGAACAGTAGTTTTAAGTTTGGGTTTAGCTCTTCTTGGAGTTCATGTAGGACGCAGCCCGGGACACCATCTGGTCCCATTGATGCTGTGTTTTTGCTTTGGAGAGGGCGGCTCTTACCTGAGCATCTGAGATGTCAGGGGGCAGCACTCTGCTGGGATAGATATTTGCCCTTTTGGTGGGGAGGGGGGGAGAAGTTTGCGCTGAACCTGTCAGCTAGGATGTTGGCAATGTCTGTGGGTTCGGTGTATTTTTTGTCATTTTGGACTAATTCTGAGCATATCTGGGAATTACCACCCAGGTTCCTAACATAACTAAAGAAAGCCATGTGATTATCCTTAGTGACCTGTGCAATTTTTCTCTCGAAGCTGGCCTTAGACAATTTTATGAGTGCCCGTAGTTTTTTGCTAATACTGATCAGTGATGCCTTCCCTTTTTGGGATTTTGCTCTATCATTTAGTAGCTTCCTCCTTCTATTGTATAGTTTGTTTATGGCTGGGGTCCACCAGACAGGACGTCTGCCTTTGGAGGATTGGGTCTTGGTTTTATTTAGGATCGCATGATCCATGCATTCCTGAAGGTGTTCATAGAATGCGTTTATAAAGGATTCTGTGGTCTGGGCCGTATTTTCCACAGGCCCGGGGGCTTTGAAGGATTCCACCTCGGTTTTGGGGAGTGTGAAATTTGCTTTAGAGAAGTTTTTCACTGTGGTTTTCTGGGCAGGGGGTGGGGTCGGGATGTGAATATCCAGTGAGATTAGTTTATGGTCTGATCTTACCAGTGTTGGATACACTTCTGGTCTGGAGCATAGAGTCCCCATGTTGGTGATGATCAGGTCCAGTATGTTTTCCCCTCTTGTGGGAGTGGTAACAAGCTGTTCCATAGCATTTGAGTTTATAAATTCTAGGAACCTTTTGGCTAGGGTGTTGGAGCTAGAGTAATGCTCCCAGTCTATGTTTGGGTAGTTGAAGTCGCCCAGTATAATGGTGTTTGGAGAGACCTTCATATTTTCCAGTGTTCTCAGGAAGGCCGAGTGGGGTTCCTGGGTTTGGGAGGGTGGTCTGTAGCAGGCTATAAACTGGAAGGCAGTTTTACCCGCTGTTAGTTGCACATGGATAGTCTCTGATGCTTCGTGCTTTGCCACCAACCTGGAGGTGTGGGTATCTTTGATGAATATCGATACTCCCTCCTTTGTGGTTCGGTCCAAGTTTTGGGGCCGAAAAGCATGGTATGAGGTATAACCTGGCAGTGCTGGGGTGCCCTGAACCAGGTTTCTGTTACTGCACAGATATCGATGTTCTCCATGCTAAGGAGAGTTTCGAGTGCATGCATCTTGAGGTTTAGACTTCTGGCATTGAGTAGCATTACTCTTAGTTTCTTATCCCTTGTGATACCTGTGGAGGTGGGTTTGCCTTTTGAGCCTTGCCTAAAAAAGGCACTATGGGGTAGCAAGAGCCTTTGCCAATATCCGAAAGCCCAGGGGTGACAGGTGCAAGCCGTCCCTAGCAAAGCATCGTGGCTTGTCGAGCATGTCATCCCAGGCTGACAGGCATTGGATCCCCTTTGAATGACACCAATACTTAAGCCAATTGTTGAAATTGATCATCTTGTCTTCATATTGTGGCATCATTCTTGGTGAGGGTAAGATGCTACTCAAGGTCAGGGTCATACCGGCCTGGGCTACATGCTCAGAGAGCTCCTCTATGTCTCTTTTCATGTAGTCCAGGGAGGTACGTCTCAGGTCATTCACACCAGCATGGACAATGACTGAGTCATATTTGTACTTGCCTTGGAGTGACCTGAGTGCTTGTGTTATGTGGCGGATCCTAGCGCCCGACAGGCTGCTCACCATGACCCTCTCCTTGTTAAGCCTGGTGAGCGGGACGATGGTGTGCCTGAATATAGAGTCACCTATTACAAGTGTATCAGGTGTGTTGTTTAGTCTTAAGGGCTGTGACTGTTCGGCACACTGGCTTTGTGAGATATGTGTTGCACGTGTTTTGTTTTGGGGTAGCGGTTGCTTGGGTGTCTGCTTTGGAGGTCTCTGCTGCTTAGGCAGATCTTTATTTAGAGCCTCTGAGTATGTTTTTGTGTGATTATGTGTTTGGTTTGCTGTCGTGGTAGGTCTATGTGAGACTGGAATTGTAGTGAGTGTGGTTTCCTTCTCCTCCTGACTGGTTATGCTAGTACTGAGTTGAGAGAGCTTATATATATATATATATATATATATATATATTTATATATATATATATATGCTTATTGTGGTATATATATAAATATATATATATATATATATATATATATATATATATATATATATATATATATTTGTTATGTATTTTGAGTATTGCTTTTAATGGTTTTAACTGTTTCCTTAAGAATTCTTTATGTATGTTTGTCACATGATTGACTGGCTGCAACCATGTGATATGTTTGACTCCTATTTAAAGTTGATTGTTTTGTTTATTGTCTTGTATTAGTATTGAAGAAGGGTATCAACCCGAAAGCTTTGCTATTTTCATAAAGTTTTTTTCTCGACGTTGGTGTGTGTTTTTTATCGAGTTCTTCATCAGTCTTACAGCAGGTCTTCTGTCTTTTGGCTTCAATTAGCTTATTCCTTGCTGTTTCATTGGGAATTGTTTGAGAGTTTTCTACAGCCAGTATATCTACATTTATGGAAACTGCAAATTCACTTAAGTCCCTTCTAGCGAAGGAGACAAATCCACTACTTAGTTTGGTCTCTGTACCCCTAGTGGATATTGACAATGCTTGCTCTATATTGCCAGAAAGTACTGTGGTCTTTAATAAAAAATTGGAACTGTTGGAGAGAAAGGTGGGTACCTACAAACGTCTTCAATGGCAACGCTTTAGTTTCTTAGCGTATTTGGACAGGGGCATTGTACCACGAGGTCTAAGAATTCTGAAAATGCTTTCATATGGTAATGCATACCCAGATTTATTAAAACGCTGGCAACAACTTAACCTTAAACTAAGTTTAGACTATATGTCTTTAATGAATGACTGTTTTTCTAAGAATGAGAATGACTTGAAAGATGAGATCATTAATATGGAAAATGATGTGATGGCAATGTCCTGTTTCCCTAATATGCTTAATGTGTACCAACAAATGCTTGACAGATTACAAGCCCTAGATGATAGACTTGAAGCAATGAAGAAACGTAAACTTATGAGAGATATGGCAGATTTTCAAAAAGGCCATATCTTTTCTTGGCCTGAAAATGATTTTTTTAACAATAAAAAAAAAATCTTATGCTCAACGAGTTTCTGCGAATCAACTGGATGATTTTCCTGAGCTTAGAAGCATTCCTTCAGCTGTCCGTGAATTAACATCTGCTAATGCACCAGCTGATTTGCCTAAGACTACACCCACTTTGATTACTCATGCTATGCCTAAGGCGTTGGAGGCAGGTGCTAGTGCGCATGTCACCAGTGAAGCAACACGAAACGAAAATGAAAATGGAAAAGAAGCCAGAAAGAGTCATCAGCTGATTTTAAACGTTTCTCATAAGCGTTTTCAGCTGAATCAACCAGAGAAAGTGCAGGAGCGGAGTGCATCGAGGGGCAGGTCCTTAACGAGGCAAACTATGAATGCAAAAAACGGAAGAACGACAGTCCAATGGGACAAGGGAAAATGAGCAGTTGATAGTTAAAGGTATTTTGAATCTGTCTAGTTTTGTTTTAGAAGCCTCACATTTTTCCTTACTTCAGAAGGGGCTTAGTTTCATACCCACGACTAATGATAATCTTGTGGCTGCCTTGACTGACTTGAAACAGTTTGTGAGAAATGTGAATTTAAAAATATTATTTAAAGAATTTGTATTTAACCAAGCTGTTTGTAAAAGATGAAGTACGTTTATACCTCTCAGCATACCTGTTCTTACTGCATACCATGATCTATGTGAAGTTGAATTAAGGAAATTATATTCTGATAACGTAAAGAAAAAATGCTATAATTTAAGTTATGATGAATTTCTAGCCTTGAAAGCTTTAGAAACTGATAATAATATTGTTATCAAACAGGCAGACAAGGGAGGTTCAGTGGTAATCATGGATTGTGAGAAATATATATTATCCATGACTGCCTTACTTGAGGAAGGAAATGCATTCAAATGTATTACACCTATGGACTTCAAGAAATGTATTAATGTAGTTAATATGATGATCTATGATTTATAGATTAATGGCGATATTGATTTGGATCTATTTCATTTTTTTACTGTATCTTGCCCAATTATTCCACAACTCTACGGGTTACCAAAGATACATAAATCATTACATAACCCCCCCCCCCCCATAAGACCGATAGTATCCGGCAATGGCTGGATAACTGAGCCTATTTCTATTTACGTACAAAAACAACTGCACCCTTTTTTATTACGCTGTAATAATGTGCTAAAAGATACAACGGATTTTGTTATTAAGTTAAGAGATTGGTTTAAAAGTCTGCATGTCACAGAGTTGTGCAAGAGTGATTTTCTTTTTGTGACCTTAGATATTTCATCTCTTTTCACGGTCATACCTAATGACTATGGAATTGAATCTATCAGAGAGTTTTTGACTTTACAGGCCTCTTTATCCACGAGACATGTGGAGAATATTTGTTCCTTGTTTGATATAGTTTTAACCAATAATGTCTTCTTGTTTGATAATCAATTCTACCTGCAGCTAACTGGTGTAGCTATGGGCACATCAGTAGCCAATACATATGCCAACTTAGTATTACTTCAATGAGAAACAACATATATTTGTAGTAACTTTAACCCCTTGAACAGTAATGTATGTTTTACCAACATTTTGTAGACAACTGTTTTTTAATCTGGAAGGGGTCTCCCACTGAACTATCTGATTATATTGATTATTTGAATAATACAACTACTTTTTTGAAATTTAAAATGGAGTTTTCAGATAGCTATATTACATTCTTAGATTTGAAGGTAAAATTGAAAGAAGGATTGTTACATACTAGTATATATATGAAAGAGGTACATGCTGGTAGATATATACACAGGAATAGCATGCATGCTCCTCATGTCTTCAAAGGAATAGTAACAGCGCAATTTAATAGGACCAGCAGGCTCAATACTAATGATTCTTTCTTTTTCACACAACTTGATGAAATGAAGAGTGATTTTTTTGAGCATTGGATATGATCCTAACTTGCTGTTAAAATTAAAGGCCAATACTGTAAAGGACAGGCAGACATCACTTAGACCCATTTTTACATTGCCGAATGAGTCCTCCTTAGAGTTAGGTAAGGATACAGCAGATACAACTAGGATTAGATATGTTACCACATACAATAATACAACACAGTCAGTTAAACATATCATAGAAAAGAATTGGGTTATTTTGATGGTATCAGCAGAGGTAAGGAATGTCTTGGATTCTAGACCCTATTTCTCATATAGGAATATGAGAAATGTGAAAAGTAAACTGTGTTATAAGGATTTTAGAAGTAGTCATAACCTCCATATTATGCTTAGGCACGGTACTTTTAGCTGTATGAATTGTACATGTTGTGTAGACATTCTAGGCAATGCTAGTGATGTTTTTACTCACCCTATTACTGGAAGAGTTTATAAATTTAATTTAACAGCTACTTGTGTTAGTGTAAATGTGGTCTATCTAGCTACATGTGCTCTATGTCCTTCTTTATACGTGGGGAAAACCACGAGTAAATTAAAATAATGTATCACTGAACATAAATCTGAAATTAGAAGGAATAATGATAAAAATGCATTATATAAGCATATTAATACCAATGGTGCTAATCATAGGTTCAGATTTAGAGTGATAGATATGTTACATGTATCCTTGAGGGGTGGTGATATTAATAATTTTTTAGAGATTAAAAAGTATGAATTGATTCTGAGATTAGCGGCTGACCAATTTCCTTTGTATTTATGTATGTAATTTTTTCATATATATATATATATATATATATATATATATATATCTATATATATATATATATATATATATATATATATATATATATATGTCCTTATTGTGGTATGTATATATAGATACATATATATATATATATATATATATATATATATATATATATATATATATATATATATATATATGTATTTTGAGTATTGCTTTTAATGGTTTTAACTGTTTCTTTAAGAATTCTTTATGTATGTTTGTCACATGATTGACTGGCTGCAACCATGTGATATGTTTGTCTCCTATTTAAAGTTGATTATTTTGTTTATTGTCTTGTATTAGTATTGAAGAAGGGTATCAACCCGAAAGCTTTGCTATTTTCATAAAGTTTTTTTCTCGACGTTGGTGTGTGTTTTTTATCGATTTCTTTACCAGTCTTACAGCAGGTCTTCTGTCTTTTGACTACCTCAAATCATCACAGAACTAATAATGTGTGAAGTATATTAATGCCAGATGTCTAAACCTCAAAATGCATGCACTCAAGGCACTCCTCAGTATAGAGAAAATCGATATATGTGCAGTAACAGAAACCTGGTTTAAGGCTCCAGAGATCACCCCAGCATTACCATGCTACAACTCATACCATATATTTCCGCCACAGAACCTGAACCGAAATACAAAAGGTGGGGGTGTATCCATATTCATCAAGGATACCCACACCTCCAGGTAAGTGGCACAGCACGATGCTTCAGAGATCATCCATGTACAACTAACAACAGGCAAAACTGCAATTCAAATTGTAGCTTGCTACAAATCACCCACCATGTCTCTGGACCCCCTTTCCACGTTTCTGGAAACACTGGGAAACATAAAGGTCCTACCAAACAGCCTAATATTGGGTGATTTCAATTACCCAAACATTAACTGGGAGAACTACTCAAGTACTAACTCCTTTGCCCAACATTTCCTAGAATTTATAAACTCAAACACCCTGGTTCAACTGGTCAACACTCCCACCAGAGGTGACAACATATTGGACCTGGTCATCATGAACATGGGCGACAGGTGTTCCACACCGGAGGTCAACCCCTCGCTGGTTAGATCTGACCATAAACAAATCTCTTTGGATCTCCACATTCCACCCCCACCCCTGGACATGGAAACCACCGTGAAAAACTTTTCAAAAGCAAATTTCACGTTATTTAAGACCGAGATGGAAAGTTTCAAAGCCCCCATGCTAAAAGATAATGCTGTCCAAGCTGCAAAATCCTTTACTAATACATTCTACAAGCACCTACAAGAATGCATGGATCGTACTATCCCAAGCAAAACCAAGACTCACTCCTCCAAGAAAAGGAAACCAGTCTGGTGGACTCCTGCCATAAACAAGCTATACAATATAAGGAGGAAACTAGTACAGAAAAGAGTAAAATCCCAAGAAGGGAAAACATCCCTGATCAATAGCAAGAAACTACGATCCCTCATAAAATCTTCCAAGGCAAGTTTCGAAAGAAAAATTGCCAAAGACTCCAAAGATAACCACAAGGCATTCTTTAGTTATGTCAAAAATCTAAGTGGCAATGCTCAGATCTGCTTAGAGTTAGTGCAGAATGGCACAAAATACACTGAACTGGCTGATATTGCCAACATCCTAGCAGACAGGTTCAGCGCAAACTTCACCCCCCTCTCACCCCCAAAAGGGCCCATAACCATTCCAGAAGAATGTAGAGTCCCTGAAATCACAGACAGGTTAAAACAGCCCTCTCCAAAGCCAAAAACACAGCTTCAATGGGACCGGACGGTGTCCCAGGCTGCGTCCTACATGAGCTCAAAGATGAACTAACCCCTCACCTAAACACCCTGTTCAAACTCAGCCTCTCTACAGACTATGTACCCATAGAGTGGCGCACAGCAATGGTTATTCCGCTCCACAAAGGTGGAGCCACAACAGACTCTGGGAACTATCACCCTATAAGCCTGAATAGCTTGGCTTGCAAGGCTATGGAGCACATCATCATGGAACTCATTAACAGAGATATTGGGAACCTCCAAACACTGGATCCTACCCAAAACAAACTCCTCAAATTGTGAAACCACAACAGATAAAAAGCAGAAAAACGGCAGCAGCAGAACCACAGCAACACTGTTTTTATTGTAGATAAAGTAAGCGCTTTCGTTGGCGTACTCCACCAACTTCATCAGACAAATGACATGACATGTAGTTGCAGTTTAAATACTTTCAAACTGCCATATCAATTACACAATTAAAACCATTTTAAAAAAAAATATATGGTTAAAAACAGAAAAATATATGGTTAAGTTTGAGAAGGCACACAACACAATATTAGGGGTGGGCTTTGGGAACTCAGACTGGAGGAATGAGAACTGAGATGGCAGGTACGTACCTCGGCTCATGTGCCCCCAGGGCTTAATGATTACATTTCTATAAAATGCATTCTCAAACTTAAGGCTCTAAATAGATAAGGCTATTCTAACTATGGCTTGTTTAATTTAAGAACATTATTAACATAACTACATTTATAACACAATTTACATTATACACTTCGTATTTGGTAAGCAGGAGTAGGTGAGAATGCAAAAACATTTGTTATATACATTTCCACACTGGGGCTAAGTGTGTGTGTGTGTGTGTGTGTGTGTGTGTGTGTGTGTGTGTGTCTGTGTGTGTGTGTGTGTGTGTGTGTGTGTGTGTGTGTGTGTGTGTGTGTGTGTGTGTGTGTGTGTGTGTGTGTGTGTGTGTGTGTGTGTGTGTGTGTGTGTGTGTGTGAGTGTGTGTGTGTGTGTGTGTGTGTGTGTGTGTGTGTGTGTGTGTGTGTGTGTGTGCATGTGTGTGTGAGTGTGTGTTTGTGTGTGTGAGTCTGTGTGCCTTGTTTAGTAGTACTATAAGAGTAAGGGTGTTTATGGACCTGAAGTGTAAGGTTAAGGGCTAGGCAGAGTAGGGTTTGGGTTAGTACACATGAGTCAGGTGGTGGAGGAGCTGAGAGCTGAATGAGGGAAGTGTTTAAGCAACATATTGCTAATACTTGAAATTTTGTGTTTTTGGCATAGGGAATGGATGGATTTGGGAGGAGGCATTAAAGGTGCAACTTGTCGAAGAGGAAGTAAAGGTGATGATTTCAAGAGTATGGAAGGGGACAATTAATGAAGAAGATACAAGTGAAACAGTGAGGGGTGGATGAGGATTCTATGAAAAGGTAACAAGACAGGGACAGAAAAAGATAAGTATGAGGAGTAGATGAGACATAGTACAAGGACAGAAAGGGTGCAAACATTCTAGAGGGCAAAGGGAAAAGTTAAAAATATTAAGGGGTGTGCATTTAGTCTTTTAAGAATGTACAATGAGTGTAATTGAAAGTGTATGATTAAAAGTGTGCTTCTGTAAAATACTGGATATCGTTGGATGGGTAATATGGTGGGAAATTTATGAGTACTGATGTACTGATGTAGTATATATATAGTATATATATATATATATATATATATATATATATATATATATATATATATATATATATATATATATATAGGTTCCCTATTACAACCGTAAAACTCCACTTACGCGAATATGGAAACATCGACACATATTCAGCGAACCGTGAAAAACAGCGAACGTCCTGAAGGGTGAAATTCGAAATGTCAAATCGTCATAGTTGGCCCTTTTCCGATATAGCTCCTTAAGGTAAGTGTGCAATAGTTACGGACCCTAGGGTTAGGGTGCGGTTAAAATAAGTGCATACATAGTAATATATTCAAGCTTTACTGTAGCGTTAGAAGTAGGGTTTTGTTAAGTGTATGTATGTGGTTTATTTATTTTGTTTGGGTATAGCTCCTTAACGGAAGTGTGCAAAATTTACGGACCTTAGGGTTAGGGTGCGGGTTAAGGTAAGTGCATACATAGTAGTATATGCAAGCTTTACATTAGAGTTAGCAGTAGGGTTTTGTTTAGTGGTTGTATGTATGTGGATTATTTATTTTGTTTGGGTAGGTAGTAAGTAGCGGGCGGTGGGATTGGCCAACTATGACGATTCGACATTTTGAATTTCACGGTTTAGAACATTCAATGTTTTCTCGGTTCGCTCAATATGTGTTGACGTTTCTATATTCACATAAGTGAGGTTTTGCGGTTGTAATATAGACCCAGATATACATAGATAGATATCGATATAGATATATAGATATAGATATGCAACTAAAATTAACCGCACTCAAAAAACAAACGAAGAGAAGAAATTTTAACTAAGAAATTAACTTTGTGACAATAACAGCATTCAAAGAATAGTAAATCACACCAACAACTCTTGTAGTACTTTAGAGCTTTCTTCTTATTTATTATCAAGACTTCTTCGGAAAGACATGTTTCATAACTGTGAGCAACCATTTTCACTTCATTTAAATACATTAGTTCTAGCAGTCCATTTAAATTAACAACAGTTCCTTTCAATAGTAAAGTGTGAACAGGCAAGTTGCTGTGTGCATTTTCATTAACATTACAATTGCAGTGACATAAGGTAAATTGGTCAGACAGTAATAGCCTTGTGGCGCCATATGCATACTAGTAAGGAACATGTGCAAAAAGGGATCATGTGCAAAAGCAAAAAAAAAAGGGGGGGCTGGGAAGGATGAGAGTCATGCGGTAATAATTCTAAGATTAACAACCAAATTGGTTCATCCCTGACAGGACGACCCAGAAATTAGGTATAGTTTCTTTGCATAACCTATGAGTCCATGCCTACAAAGGTAAGTAAAGGAGGGCACGGATGAAGGTATAACAAAAGTGAAGCTTCAGTGCGTAAACAATGATGATAGTGAGCAAACCATTATGACTGACAAATGCAATGGTGATTATTACTGCTATAAAGCACAGTAGTTTAAGAAAGATATACCTGACCTTATGCAATGGGTCTATTGAATAATGAAATTTGTTGTTGTAGACACCCTCTTGTGCATAAGGATTCAATGGATTCAGCTATCTAATGCACAATGCAGGTGTACCATCTTTCATGCTTAGGTAATATAGAGGGAGAGGCAGTTTTGTTATATAAATAAATAAATAAAATAACAACACCCTCTCTATCCAATTTACAGGTATTCTTCTCCCAATATATTTTCAACTTGCACAGTTCCTTTCCTTCATATCTTCAGATTTTCTAAAATTGCAATATCTGTACTTTCCATTTTCAGTTTTAGCATTATTTCTCAAGCTTTAATGGGTCCTTTATTTCTCCTAAATTCCAAACTTAAATTCTAACCCAGAGGAATGTGTTTCTGCCTCTCCCTTCTGTTTAGGTTATCTCATTCATTTTTGTTGATCACGTAGTCAATGGAAGTAATAACTACATGGATCATTAGCTATGTTTGTTTACTCAGGACCAGTGCAGTTTACCCACATTTGTTTATAAATTTCCCAGATATTATTTAGTAGTTATTCCATCCAGAATGGGACCATATTTCTTTTACTTAGCTTTACTATTACTGAAATGTCACACTACAGCCACAAACATGCTGAATAAAGAATATTTTAATTGTATAATTATCACAGCTAAAAATAAAACTCACATCACACCATCCTAGTCACAAGAACTTATAAATGGCATTTCTCATACATATATACTCTAAATGTACTCAACCTGCTCAATTTATAAGCAAGTGTGATAAAAGAAATATGTAGTTTTGCAGTGGGGCAAACCCCATTGCACTCCCACCACCATGAGAGACAAATCTGTTGTGCTCCCAAACATATTATCCTCAATCTGCAAAGAAGTCATCAATCTAACTGAAATCCTCACTTAGCCCAGCAAATGTGGATTCAGCCTGATAAACTGAACAAATAAAAGTATGACTCCTGTATCTAATGGTTCCAGTATTCCCCAGCCTAAGAGCTGATTGGGATCTCAGTAAGAGATATGTATCCCTCATCTACAGAAGCCACAGAATGTGCAATAGTTAGAATTCTTAATCTCTGTTTCATGCTTATCTGTATTGTTCCTATTGTACCACTTCCTTTTTTAAAACATTTTTATTTTGTTTTCATTATAAACATATGCAAATGTACATATAATAAATACAATAAAACAATAACAAAACTATTTACAATATTTACATTCATCCATGATAAACAATCATTTTATCCATGAGAAGTTATCAGTATTTGTTCAAAAGGTTTTCCAATTTTTGCCATGCTATTTTTTCATGAGTAATGTTATGAGTTCTACAACAAATGGTTTGCAGTTCTTTTTTACAAACAACTTTTGCTAAATTAATAAAATCTTTAAACATCAAATCATGTTTACTTTTCCAGTTCCAAGTAATAACTTTTCTGGCAATTGCAAGAATTGACCAGAGTAAATTAATCTGAGATGTAGGTATTACAGTAGGTATAGGAACACAAAATAGGATTAATGAGTTAGAAATATGACAGCTGTAAGACCATAAAGTATTTCCAAAATATCTGAAGTCTTTCCAGTACTAAGTAACAGTTCTACATTCAATGAACATGTGAACCCTGTTGGCTTCTAGTAATTCATCATATTTCCAACATTTACTTTCACTGTTTTTGAGTACAAGATTTATTTTATGTGGAGTATAGCAACTTCTATTTATAAATTTCCATGTATACAACCTCCATTATAATGAAGAAGAGGTACCATATGTAGATTTCAATAACAATTTTGGATTCATCAGATATTTGTTTTCCATTAATCTTTACATAGCAATTCCAAACATCTGAGTCAAACCTTAGAGGGTCTTCTCTTAGTATCTTATAGATAGGTGAGATACTTAAATTTTGATCATCTGTCTTTTCAGGACACCTAATAAAAAGCTGGATCAAACTAGGTATAGATTCAGTCTCTAGGTTGATTGATACTCCCATTTGGTTTTCTATAAACTGCCATAATGAGTGTATAACTAACCAACTGTCTTGACTATTATCAAAATTACATAAAAAAGAGAGTTTAGTGGTTTAATACTCTTATTTTCAATAAACCAATGCCAGAATATAAAGTTATTGTCCTTTAATTTTTGCACTGCATTGATGTTGAAAGATTCTAGGCAATCAGGGGAGTATGTTATAGGGAATATAATAAATAGGAATTGTTTAATGTTGTAATTACACTCAATTATATTTTTAAAGTTATTAAATATTTGATTAAAGCCATAAGAAAATGATCAAACTTCTTATTCATCATCATCTTTTTTCGGCTGTTCCCGTTAGAGGTCGCCACAGCGGATCATCTGTTTCCATTTCTTCCTGTCCTCTGCATCATGCTCTTTCACACCAACCGCCTGCATGTCCTCTCTCATCACATCCATAAACCTCATCTTAGGCCTTCCTCTTTTCCTCTTACCTGGCAGCTCCATCCTTAGCATTCTTTTCCCAATATACCCAGCATCCCTCCTCAGCACATGTCCAAACCAATGCAATCTCACCTCTCTTGCTTTGTCTCCAAACTGTCCAACCTGAGCTGACCCTCTAATATACTGATTCCTAATCCTGTCAATCCTAGTCACACCCAGTGCAAATCATAACATCTTTAACTCTGCCACATCCAGCTCTGACTCCTGCCTTTTCGACAATGCTACCATCTCCAACCCATATAACATAGCTGGTCTCACTACCCTCTTGTAGACCTTCCCTTTCACTCTTATTGGTACCCGTCTGTCACAAATCACTCCTGACACTCTTCTCCACCCATTCTACTATGCCTGTACTCTCTTCTTCACCTCTCTTCCACACTCACCATTACTCTGAACTGTTGATCCCAAGTACTTAAACTCATCCACCTTTACCAACTGTACTCCCTGCATCCTCACCATTCCTCTACCCTCCCTCTTATTTACACACATATATTCTGCTTTAGCCCTGCTGACCTTCATTCCTCTCCTCTCTAAAGCATATCGCCACCTCTCCAGGGTCTCCTCAACCTGGTCCCTACTCTCACTACATATCACAATGTCATCTGCAAACATCATAGTCCATGGGGCCTCCTGTCTAATCTTATCTGTCAACCTGTCCATCACCACTGCAAATAAGAAAGGGCTCAGAGCTGATCTTTGATGTAATCCCACCTCCACCTTAAATGTATCTGTCACTCCCACCGCAGTCCTCACCAATGTCACACTATCCTTGTACATATCCTGTACCACTCTTACATACTTCTCTGCCACTCCCGACTTCCTCATACAATACCACAACTCCTCTCTAGGCACCCTGTCATATGCTTTCTCTAAGTCCACAAAGACACAATGCAACTCCTTCTGACCTTCTCTGTATTTCTTCAACAACACTCTCAGAGCAAATATTGCATCTGTAGTGCTCTTTCCTGTTATGAAACCATACTGCTGATCACTAATCATCACCTCCCTTCTTAACCTATCTTCCACTACTCTTTCCCATAACTTCAAGCTGTGACTTCAAACTTCTTATTAACTAAACAAAATTCACATAAAAGCCAATGAACTCTACTTATTCCATATTGTTACTTAAATTAATTTTCTATAATTCTGACATCAGTTATATGAATCTCATGTATTATTTTGCAACCAGATATATAAGTAGGTGTGAGCCAATGTAATATATTCATTATAACTGATTTGGAATAAAGATCTAAACTAGGGAATGCTATCCCATTACTGTTCCAAGCTTTAATGTGCCATTTATATGCTATCCTAGGTTTTAAGGGGAACCATAACAATTTAAGTAGCATGGAATATATTTTTTTTAAAATAAGTTTTTGGGAGGGGGTAGTATCAATGACTGTATATAAAACAAAATTTTAGGTACAATTATCATTTTAATTAAAGAGAGCCTATCCTCCATTGTGAAGAACATTTTATTCCATGTTTTGATTAGCTCACTGCTGGTGATTATTAAATTATTGTAGTTTAGTTTAACAGACTTTTCCCATGTACTCTTTATACTGGCACCCAAATATTCTAATATATCATTTTCCCAATTAAGCAGGCTATTCTCCCTTAGGTTTTTGTTGATCTTTTTGTTAATTAGTAATGTTTTGGATTTATTATGCTTACGTTTAAACCCTGAAATTCTTTCAAACTTGCTTAAGGTATTTATAGCATCAAGCAAAGAACCAAGAATATCACCCAACGTTAACAACACATCATCAGCAAATAATTGTATCTTCAGACAATAGTCCTTATTAACTTGAAAGCCTTTTATATTTTGTTTGTTTCTGATATATGTAGCAAAAGGTTCCATTGAAAGAGCAAACAATAATGGATTTACAAAGGACAACCTTGTCTAGTTCCCCTGAGGATTTCTAGGTGAGGATAGACATGATCCAATTTTTACATAACCTTGTGCCCCACTATACATTTTAACTAATAAGTTGACAAAATCTGAGGAGAATTCAAAACCATCAGGATTCTTTGTAGATAAGATCAACTAATAGAATCAAAAGCCTTTTCTATGTCTAGGCTGATAATAGTTAGTTTTTTGTTTGTATTTGCATGCTATGTCTATTAATGATAGTAATTTAATAATGTTATCTTGCAGTTTTCTATGAAGAATGAACCCTGTCTGATCATTATGAATTAGATTAGATAATATTTTCTTTATCCTATTAACTAATATTGTTATGAAAATTTTATAATCAGTTTTTAGTAACTAAATTGGTCTATATGAATCACAAGATTTGGGGTCCTTACCTTGTTTTAATATGGGGAGATAATTGAATATTTCCATGATGGGGTGTTATACGTGTTTGCTTAACCATAGTAAAGGCACTCATCATTTTCTTTATTATATATTCAGGAAAAATCTTATATAGTTCAGGAATTATTCCATCCAGTTCTGGAGCTTTATTATCTTTTAAAATTTTTAATTGCTCTTTAACTTTTGTTAGTGTCATTTGTTTATTTAATATGTTATTTTGTTGCATTGACACCTTAGTAGTTATATTTTCTTGAATAAAAGTATTTATTACATTAACTGTCTCCAAAAGTGGTGTGTTATTATTTATATCTTTATAGTCATTTTTGAACACTTCTAATATGCTCCTTAAGTTAGATGCATTCTTAACTGAACCATCACTTTTATATTTAATCTCATTAATAAGATTTTGATTATTTATTTTTTTGGATCTTACCACTATTTTATGTAGATATTTGGGATTTACAGCATAAGATTGTAATTTCAAATTTTCCAGGTTTATGGCTACCTTATGTTTCAGAACATCTAAGTATTTTTGATTTAACTTAGTAATTTCATTATGTGCTACTTTGTTATTTGGTTTTGCATCCATTTTTATCTTGACTATGTTTTTTTTTTAAATCTAAATGTTCTTTGTTCCACTCTCTCCGTTTTTTAAGGTACCAAGATTTTATTCTATCATATATATAAACTTTAAAGGTGTCCCATAGTATAGTATCAGTCACTTCACCATTATCATTTATTTTCATAAACATGTCTATTTCTTTTATTATCCATTCCCTAAAGTCTTTTAACTTAGTTATGTAAGCAGGAATTCTCTGTAGAAATCTTAAATAATCTGTATGGGTAGTTAATGTAAAGTTTATAGCATTATGGTCTGAAAGTGGGCAAGTTATTATAGATATGTCACTTATTTTAGAGTATATATTATTTGATACAAAGACCTTATTAATGTTTGTTTGTATACCAAACTGATATGAATAGTGAGTACAGAATAAGGAACAATGTTCTCTTAGACCATGTATATCCTTAAGGTTCATCTGGTTTGTAAAGTCATTTAACTTCTTGGCTTGAGATATTAGTTTTATTTTACCATTTTTAGAAGTATCATTGTCGGATAATAGGTAGTTAAAATCACCTGTTACTATAATTTCCCCTTTTGCATTTAAAGTAATCAGGTCCAGATATTTGTCAACATATTTAGTACTTAGTCCTGGTAGCCAGTATGTATTAATCAAAATATAATACTTCCTATTGATTTCCAAAATAACCATGCTTAGCATCCCATTTTTATCTGAAATTGTATCTATAATTCTGTCATCTAATAGTTTTCATGTAAGGATCTGTTGAATATATATATAACACTTATTACAACATAGCTATTATATTCTCTACTTATACACATATTACTCATATGTATTAACAGAAGAAAAGGCTCACAACCCTCTGTTTAGTTACTAAAGGTTTAATTATATAACATAAGTCCGATGTTAATATGCATAATGAGTTTTGTAATGTAGCTCCTAGTTCACAATGTCATTTAGTTACTAATAGTGTCAGTGAATCTGCAGAATGTATGCATCTATAAAAGAACATAGGTATTTTCAAAGGAGTCAAACACTGCCATCAGAATTAATCATTTACCATTTAAAGTATCTAAGTGAAGGATAGAATTTCAAGAGAAAAGAATTCTAAATACAACCATTTAACAAGTTCAAAAGGTCAAATGATGTCATCACTGTTGCTTCCTCAAGCTGCAGCTTCATAATCTTGTTAAAAAGTATCTAAATAGGCTCATGCACAACAGATGTTGTCTCTAGTGAGGAAAAAAAACATTTCCTGCAGGAAATTTAAGTCTTGAAGCTTTTAGTTTACAGAAAGCAAAAAAAAAAAAAAACAAAACAAACAAAAAAAAAAAAACCACTCAAGCTGCCTTGTCAGTGCATGTCATGAATCTCCACAATGAGAACAGTCACATAGGCCACCAGTTTCATCACAAAACATCAACATCATGAAAAAATTAACCCTTTCATATAAAAACAGCTATTTAGAAAAAAAGGAACCTAGTGTGTGTGTGTGTGTGTGTGTGTGTGTGTGTGTGTGTGTGTGTATATATATATATATATATATATATATATATATATATATATATATATATATATATGCACACATATATATTTATATTTAGCTATCTATAAAACACCATTAATGTACTGTATTAATGTTTGTATCTAAATAAAGAGTCTAAAGCATCCAGCTAGAAACACTAATCTGAAACATATTGTTACCCCACCACTGACCCACTAGAAAAAAATGCACTTTGATATTAAGTCAAATTATACAACGACCCCCCCATTAATATTACAAAACGTGCACACTGATTGGTCAGTGTGCCCATTGTAAATCAGACTTATACTAATGGAAAAATGTCCAGTCGTCCGGACTTTTTCCATTAGTATAAGTCTTTTTTTTTTTTTTGTTACAGCAATGAAGAATGCAAGATCTCCATTGCTTTTTAGAAAGTGTCTTGCTATGTTAAAGGAGTTTAACATAGCGAGACAGCTTAAAAAAAAGCAACAGAGATCTTCCTTTCTCCGTTGCTTTTTGTAAAGCTGTCTCGCTATGTTAAATGGGTTTAACATAGCGAGGCAGCTTTAAAAAAAGCAACGGAGAAAGGAAGATCTCCATTGCTTTTTTTTTAAAGCTGTCTTGCTATGTTAAACTCCTTTAACATAGTGAGACACTTTCTAAAAAGCAACAGAGATCTTGCTTTCTCCGTTGCTTCCATACACAGCTCTGATGTACTGCGTAAGCATATGCATGCGCAGTGCATCAGAACTGCCGCAGGATACCAGACAGCTGTGGAAGGGCAGCATGGAGGCATTATACAATGCCATTATTTAAGAAAAGTAAGTATTTTTTTTTCTTAAATAATGTCATTGTATAATAGCCATAACCCACTTCTGGGTGTGGGTAATGCTGGATTTACCCACGGTTGTCTTTGTTTGGCCACTCGGGCTTCGCCCTCATGACTAAACCACACTAACCGTGGGTAAATCCAGCATTAACCACACCCAGGCTTGGGTTATTGCTTAATTATATCATTGCTAAAGAATTAGAAGACATATATCATTTGTAATTATTTAAAAGGGAAAATTATGTACAGTACTTATTATGGGGAAAAGAGAGAAAAGGCACATTAGTAACAAAAAACAATAGAAAGAAAGAAGAGAGAAAGAGAGAAAATGTTATTTAAATACTCAGTACTATATGTAATTAGAAGAAATAGATATAGAAAGGAAAACAGAACATTAATAATAAAGATTATTCACATTACCTTATAGTATAGAAATTTTTCAGAATCAAATATATTAAGATTTATAAAACAAAGCATTTAAAATTAGAAAGAATTTGTTCATTTGTCCTTTAGTTTCTTAGTTTTGTTTGCTCCTTCCTTCACAGACCATCCATTTTTTGTTGCCTGTCTCTTCAAACTCTGGGATGACCATTCCATTTCTTCTATGTCCTACAGTATTTTCTTTTTTTTTTGATAAACTCTGCTGCTTCTTGTGGGGAATCAAAGATCTTCATTCCTTCTGACAAAGTGATTTTTATTCTTGCAGGAAAAATAATTTGAGCTTTAATATTGACTTTTTTCAAGGACTTAATTTGAGGAGCACACACTCCTTTCTAATGGATATGACTTTAGAGGTGTAGTGATTGTCACAATGAAGAACTTTTTCACCCATCTTGATAAGGGAATTAGTCCATGCTGATTTCAGCACTAAGTCCTTGTATTGTGAGGAAAGAAATCTCACTATTATAGACCTGGGGTTAGATTAACACAGAGATGAAGCTGAATTTGCCAGGGACCGATGAACCCTCTCAGTTCCAAAAGACAGGGATTCAGGCATGTTTAGTACTGATAAAAAACAATTACTGAGGAATTGAATCATGGTAGCACCCTCTTCTTTTTCAGGAATTCCTTATATTCTTATGTTATTCCTCCTTGATCTACTTTCAAGGTCTTTCAGTTTCTCAATCAGCCTGGTGTTCTGTTTCAGAAGCAATTCATTGTGATGTTCATTTTCTGTCACTCTAGTATCTAGGTCAGTCACTGTTTCCTCTAAGGCAAGAATCTGTTCAGATTGTTTTTTTACTGTTCCATTTAGAAGTTCCAATTGTTTACTGCATTCTTATTTGACAATATCCATTTTGTTTTCAAATGTGTCCATTTTTAGTGACAGTTCTTGGATGCTTGTTATTATAAGATATAATTATTTCTTCACTGCTCTCTCCTGGTGTGGGTTCTTCGAGTTGCTCATGTTGAGATCTCCAGTAGAAAACTTCTTTTTTTCACTAAATATTTTTTTTTTTATTATTTCAAATAAGATGTCTTAAACATTACATGAAATAAAGATAAATAACATATTTACAATTCTAAAACATTACTAACTTCAAACCATTATATAACTATTTACATTGGTGTCTATGCAAATAACATTGAAATTCTATATTATATAGAGTTAGAAACATAAGATGATATATCTTCTTCGATATTTTCAAGTATTTCCAGTACTTTCATCCAAGAGTAATAGTAAGAAGTAGATCTTTTAGTTCTGTTCTTCACTGTTAATATTTCCATGTGAGCAACTGTTGTTGTTAAAGTCTCAAATTCCTTGAACGTAGGCGAAGCCTCATTTTTCCAGTGTATAGTTATGATTTTACGTGAAATTGCCAATAGTGACCATAGGATTTTAGTGTCTTTTTTGGTACACAGTTTGGAATAGGAGAGTTGAATAAAATTAAAGACTTTGTTAATTGAAAATTATCATTATAAACAGTCTGAAAAAAATAATTAATGGATTTCCAGTACATATTGAGACATATACATTCATAAAAAACATGCTACCAATCTGCTTTTATCTTGATATGGCATCTCCAACATTGATCTTCAATAGAATACATTTTGGCTAACCTATGTGGTGTATAGAAACTTCTGTGTAGATATCTCCAAGTGAATAATTGCCAGTATTTTGATAATGTAGAAAATTTGGAAGATTTTAGAATATTACTTTTTTCTTCTTCAACTGGAGGATGGTTGTTTATTAAAGTATCATAATCCCAGTATGATTTTTCATGATAGTTTTTTGTTTTTTTTTAACAATTTTATAGATATTAGACAAATAACCTGTACCCTGATAAGGTTGTTTTGTGATAAGAATAAGGTATTCAATGAGTTTTGGAGCTTCATGTCTAACTGAAGGTTGCATTTGTTCTATTTTATTTATAAGAAAATGCCTTAGATTTTGTAAAAACAGCCAATTGTCTTTATTTATATTATAATTATAAATTATCTGTTCCTTTGTTAGAATTTTCCCTTTCTCTATAAGTTGATGCCAAAAGAGTAATGTTTCTTCTTTAAGTATATTTATTTTAGATATTTGGAATGTATCTAGAATATTTGGTGTAAAAGCTATAGGAAAATAAGAAAAATCCAAGAATTAATATTTGGTATTTTGTTTATATATGTTCTGAACACTGAAAGTGTAGAACTTACATAGTTTGATGGCAATTTATTAATATTATTCCTTTTCCTAAAAATAATCTTTTAACATCCATATAAGGGTGATGGTATTACTGTTAAGTTGTCTTGTATGTGATTATAATTGATTTCTATGTAAATCTGCTCATGGGCTTGTTTCCATATAGGTGTGTATGAATTATTTAACCATAGTGTTATGTTTTTAATAACAGATGAGGTAATATATAAATCAATATCCGTAAATTAATTCCACCATCTTCCCAATCTGGCAAATGTTTATTTAAGGCTATACGAGGTTTATTTGGAAACCATAGAAAATTTAAAATTAGTTTATTGTATCTTTGAATAATATATTTGGGAGGTGGCAATGAAAAATTTTGTATTAAGTATAATATTTTGGGAAATATGATTATTTTAATAAGATATAATCTGTCTGCTGTTGAAAAGATATATTTATTCCAGTAACCAATTGTTTGTTCTATTTTGTCTAGTATTTTATTATAGTTAAATATTAGAGAATCTGTTAATTCATTGAGTAGATTTATTCCCAGATATAATAATTTACTTTCTGTTACTATATATTTGGAAAATCTTTTGTTTATATAATTTTTTTTACAATTACAGGGCATAATTTTAGTTTTGTTTTCATTAAATATTAAGCCTGAAATATTTTGAAATTTATTCATGGAGTTAAATAGAGCATTCAAAGACTCATTTGCATCTGAGAGAGTTAATAGTATGTCATCAGCAAAGAGTTGGATTTTAAGGTTTAACATTTTATTAATACAAATGCCCTTTATGTTATTGTTTGATCTGATTTGATTTGCAAAGGGTTCTATGAGTAATGCAAATAACAATGGTGATAAAGGGCAACCTAGTTTAGTTCCCTTTTTTATTGTTATAGGGCCTGATCTATATGATCCCAGTTTAACATATGCAGTAGATTTTTCATATAGTATTTGGATAAGATTATTAAAATTAGAAGGAAAGTTATATTCTTTTAAAACTAGTGAAAGAAAGTTCCAATTAACCGAATCAAAAGCTTTATTAATATCTAATGAGATTACATTTAAATTTAGGACTTTATGTTTGCTATAATCTATTAATGTTAGTATTCTTTTAATATTATCTGAAGTATTTCTTCCTTTAATAAAACCTGTTTGATCTTTGTGAATTAAGAAAGGAAGAAAGTGTTTGATCCTATCTGCGTATATAGCCATAAACATCTTGTAGTCTATATTGAGTAATGATATTGGCCTATATGAGGAACACTGTTTCTCATCTTTATCTGGTTTGATAATTGGGGATATCAATGAATATTTCCAAGAGGGTGGTATATTCAAATCTTTATTGGCTATATCATATACTTTTAATAATAAAGATATGGCTTGATTGGGTATTAATTTATACATTTCTGGTAGCATATTGTCTGGGCCAGGTGCTTTATTTGTCTTGAGCTTTTTAATTTGTGATTTTAATTCTGTCATATTGATTGGTTTGTTTATAATGTCTATTTGTTCTTGTGTTAATTTAATATGAATATTGTTTTCTAAGTATTTTTATATCCTTAGTAGGTGTATCTTGAGTATTTATGGAATTATCAATGTTAAATTGGAGTCTGAATGCTTCTAAAATATCATTTAGTTCCGTAACTCTTTTGTTAGTATTGGGAATAAATATTTCTTTTATTTGCTTAGATTTAATTATTTTTTGTTCTATTAGTTAAGTATCTCAGGTGTGCTGAATTAGTAGAGTATGAGTTTATTTTTATCTTTTCTAAGTTAATCATAATCTTATGGTGTAGCAATTCTGTATACTTCTTATTGATTTGTGTAAGTTCTTGAACTTGAGTAGCATTACCCTTTTGTATTTCCAGTTTCAATTTATCTGCTTTGTTTTGTAAGTCTAGCATATCTTTATTCCATAACTTTCTTTTATTTATGTACCAGGATAATATCTTCCCATATGTAACTGCTTTTAATGAATCCCAGACATATATTTCTGAAATATCTTCTGTGTAATTTATTTCTAGAAAGTTTTTGATTGTTTCTTCATAAAATTCTTTGAAATCTCTCAATTTTGTGATATAGGAAGGTATCCTAGTAATGGGATTTGAATAAAATGGTGTAAGCTCTATCTCAAAGACTATGGCATTATGATCAGATAAAGGACAATTTATGATTTTGACTTTGTCAATTTTTGTTATTAGGTCATTGGCAACATATATTCTATCAATTCTAGAGTTAGTTTTATATCTATGAGAATAAAATGCGAAGATTAGTGAGTCTGGTTCTGCAAATTCATTTATATCTTTTAAATACAATGTATCTATAAATTTTGATAGTGCTTTAGAGATGGGTTGTTTTCTTCTTTTGGATTTAGAATCTGTATCTTTTTCATTCATTATACAGTTGAAGTCTCCTGCCAATATCAGGCTACCCTTAGTTAAATGAATTATCTCTTCAAAATGCTGTTTAACTGTTTTTAATCCTAGTCCTGGGATCCAATATAGATTTACTAACGTATAGATTCTCTTATTTAACTCTATTGAAACTAGACAAAACATACCTGATGTATCTTGATGAGGAGTAATTATTTTAGGTGTTATAGTTGAGTTGCAGTAGTATAGCTACTCCTCTTTTTTGTTTTGTATTGAGAGTTTATTAGTACTGTGTAATTATTAATATTTAAGTTGTTTATATCTCTATCTAATAAGTGTGTCTCTTGTAAAAGACTATTTGTGGTTTATGTAAGTTTATGTACTTGAATAGGCTTCTCCTTTTATTACTATTATTTAGACCATTAACATTTATGGATAAACATTTCATTTCCTAGTTTTGAGTTTGTTTTATGTGTAAGTTTATGTAAATATTGTTTATTCTTAGTTCCATCTTGGATACAGAATTCAAAAGTTTTTCTTGTATGATTTTTGCATGTTTCTGAGTGACACCAAAGTGATAGAATAAAAAAACAAAGAACTTCCAAACTTGTAATTCTTAACCTTAAAACCATTCCCTATTGCTATGAGGTAATATACCTCTTCGCTTGGTTAGTGAATCTAACCAAACAAACTTTCTACCCTCACAAATAATATTTGGATCAGTTTCTCTTATCCTCTTAGTTTTAAATAAAGATAATTGAATAATATATTAAGATAATCTAATCAGCTAAAATATATACATATATTCTTTACTCATCTTATTGTAATTCAATAATACTTACTTCTAAGCAGGTTTCAAAAGGTACAAATATTTAGATTAAGGTAGTATCATTTCAAAATAATTTAGGGTATTAATAAACATCATGTTAAAATCTATAACTGTATATTTCATACATCTGTTGAAAACTATTTACTGACATTACTGTATAATACAGTACCATTGTTGTGCAATTGTTTTAGACTACTCAAGTCCGAAACCAGTGTTTAAATTAATATTTGCAAAGTCATATTGGAATAAAACATGAATAGTTCTGAAACCACATCATATTTCATGTTTAACATAAACTGAAATGCGATACAATGTATAAGTATATTAATATTTCTTTAGTAGACATTAAATATGTTCCTCTGATTGCATTTTTCAGCTTTTCAATGACAATTCCCATGGCTGGAGACAACAAGATCACAATTTAGACAGCTCCCTTATCCAAGAGACCACTCATAATGTTGTTACCTGATTGAGTGTCTTGTTGCCAACACTTCCATCAACCCTCAGAGGGACCCTGCACAATGAAAACTGACACAGTACAGAGGTAAAACTGCAGCACACTTGACCACACCCTCAAAGCAAACATCTATGTATATCACACATCAACTCCCACAGCTTAGACTGACACCCAACCAGTGAGTCTATCTGCTGACAACAAGTGCTGGAGATACAATCCTGACCTACTCAACACCAGTAATTCAATCCTATGACTGAACAAAAGTATACCGGAGAACACATCAAAACAATGGAAGCTGCCAAGATTCAAACCACCATGTACGAAAATATTACAGGCCAAAATTCCCAGCCCATTTTGCAGCAAAGAGACAAAACGTATTCAAACCATGGGGTAACACCTTTACCACGTCAAAAAGGTGTCCAAGTAGCTTGTTTTTCCTCCAACATCAGAGGACAGCCACGATGATCCATGCACTGCAAGAGTACCATTTTATCCTGGCAATTGCTTCACGACTGTATATAGAAACATTTAATCCAAATCATTAACTGGCACCACAACAATATTTCTCAGAAAAGCTGTTTTACAGCCAATGACCAGACAGAACGCATCATTGAGAGGATACATTTATCAAATGTCAAGTGCCCCAGCCATAATACAAGTGTCTCCTCAAATCAATCCCCAATGAATCTACTGCCCACCAAACTTGCAGACCAATACTGGCATCCTTTCATGCAGTCACATTGAAACACAAAATACAGGTCCGCTGATCAGGAACAACCAGGCTCTCAACTGCCAGACAACACACCCGTCTGCAGAAAGGTCCAAGAATCATAGTTGCATTATCAAGCATCCTTGTCCACACTAACAGTAACATGATATACCCGCATACACTAGTATTGTGTCATTCTTGATAATGTAAAAAGCCAGACAATATTATAAGAAGGGTGAAGCCACAGCCAGGCAACATAACAAGAAGAGCACAGCCGCAGTCACCATTCAGATGAGCAAACGGGAACAGCATGAGCCATCTAAGGATAGATAGCCCGTTGAGTACCTGCCACAATGCATGCCCATAATGCATGGCAACCCAGTAACAAATTAGGGTGTGGGCTAAGCCTCTCCCCCTTCCACTCAAATCAGATCCAACACAATATGTGTGTAGAACACAGATGCTTCACAAAGCCCAAAGCCACATGGGATATAAACATTGTATAATTGACACACGGGTCAAATCCACTGTTGTTATGTTACTCATTATAGTTGCCTATACAATCATTGCTTCCACTTTCTCCATCTAGTATACCATAACGCCATCTAAATGTTTGATTTGCCAAATGCACATCCAACCTTCTTGTTGCATCCCACCTGCCCACCCGAGGGCATACCTTGGCAGCAGGACATCAGTAGTATTCTGCAGGAGCACCAGCGTGGGAAATGGCAACCCTCCCAAAACAAACCTATCAGTTGCTTGACATTTACTAGTTTCTTTAGAGAATTTGTAAAACAGCAGTGATTTTATTTGCTGATGATTAATTTCTGCTTTTTAAACTCTGCTGTATAAAACATAGTAAGGGATAGCTAAAATGTCTGGAAATCTAAACTGATAGAAAGACAAGCAGATATATGTCCTTATCTATCAAGGTGCTAGAAGACATCAGTAGCCATAAACTGAAAGTGCTTCAAAAATAAATATCTGTGTATATTTATATGAACCTTTATATTATTTATGTTTCCTTAGAAGGAATTTAGGTTTCTGTATCTTTAAATGTGAACCTAGCTTATTTTCTGACTAGACGTCAATTAGAAAGAGTCAGGGGATGGTGTACACAAGTAAATGCGACAAGCAATAAGTAACTCAAGTTTCTAGTGATGTTTGTGGCTGTTAAATTGTCTCGAGCCAAGCAGGAAAAGGTATGTGTTTTTTCTTTTTTCTTTTCCCTCCTCTTATTTGGTGACAAACTCGTGTAGTGTGCATGCAAGCACTCTAGTTTACGGAGTAGTGTTCACAACTGTCAAACTTTGCATTTTAAACATGCTATGCCTTATTTCTCTACAAAAGAAAAGACAACAGGATATCTAAGCTAGTCACAAGCATCTTTCAACTCCGGATGTCTGGAGCCACAACACACATGACTTATAGCCTCAAAATATAACTTAAAACATATTTTTTCACTGGACTATATCAGTATGTGCATATGGGTCAAAGGCAGAACATCTTTTAAGATTATTTAAAGTAGTCTTATGATACATCCTAACTGAAATACTTCATTTCAAAAGCAACACATTTCTGCCCAGCATTAGCGTTTATCCAAACAGGGACACTTTTAACTTATAAAAGTAATACTATCAGGGATGTAACTGATAATAAGTTATATAGCAGCCATTACTATACCTATTAAGCAATATAACCATATACTGATTAAAGTATTATAAGTTAATGAAGATTTAATAAAAAGAAGAGAAAAATAAAACCAACAAAACACAAAGAGAGAAAATAAATAAATAAATAAACTATTTGGGAACATTATTATGCATTGATTACTCTGATTAAGAATATGAAAATAATAGATGGATAATAATGAAAAATAGAGTAATGTTTAAATTATGCTTAGTATATTGATGTGATTTGAGATAAATGTATTTACATTTATGCTAATTTTGACATTTAAAATATAATTGAAAACAGTACCTGTTTTGGTGTAACTTGAAGACAGTAAGAACTTTTCTTTTGTTGTTAGTATTATTATTTAGATTTTTACAGAATATAACATATGTAAGATTATTTGTCCTTTAGTTTTTTCTTTTGCTCAACAGTTTTCCAATTATTTACTTCAGCATTTCTCTTGATTGTACTTATTGTCCAGTCCATAGATTCTTCATGTGTTAGGATGTTGTTGGTAAGGTATTTTATTGCTGAATCTACTGTTTCAAAGATTTTTATTCCATTTGGTAGAAAACTTTCAGTCTTGCTGGAAATAAAAGATGGACTTTCAGTTGCTTTTTCTTCAAGGTTTTTTTTATTGGTAGAAATTCTTTCTTTCGAAACCACCTTTGTAGAATAATCATTGTCAAATCTTATTAATGAATCATTGTATTTGATGGGAGAATTTGCCCAAGCATTTCTTAATATAAGATCTTTATCTTGTGTAGAAAAAGTCTCACAATTATAGATCTCGGCTTGTTCTTACCGGAGAAGAAGCATTTCCAGAAGCTGCTAGTGATCTATGCCCGTTCTATACCATATGAAAGAGCTTCAGGTATTTTGTTACATCTGGTATCCAGGTGGTAAGAAAGTTTATCATATTGTCCCCTTCAGATTTTTCTGGTAGACCATATATTCTAATATTATTTCTTCTTGTTCGGTTTTCCATATCATCAAGCTTTTCTAGTAAATATGTATTCTGTTGAAGTAAGAATTCAGTTTGTTGTTCTTCTATTTGGACTCTAGTGTCAATGTCACTTAATGACTGTTCAATAAGTGATATCTGTCCTTTCTGCTGTGTAAACATTTCTTGAAGCTGTTCCAGTTGTTGTGAGCACTTTTCTTTAAAAGTATCTATTTTATTGTCCATCTTGTCGATTTTATTGTAAGTTCCTGTATATTTGTAATGAGAGACTGCAGGTCTTTTTGAGAGAAGAGTCTTGTGCTGTATTCCTTAGATGACTCATGCTGTAAAGCTGATATTGGTGCTGATTTTCCAGTAATTAATTTGACAGGAATTATTCAAGTTCTGACAATAAAATTTTTCTTATAGATGCTCAGAGTTATTAGAAATAAGTTAGTAATAAAAATTTCTTCAAATTAAATATTATTTTGTAAAATTCCTGTCAGGAATTGTATTGAGGTAAGAGAGCTGAAATGAAGTGCAGCTATCAGTTCAGCATCCTAGCCACGCCCCCCAGTAGAAAACTTCTTGACAGGAATAATTAAAAAGTTCTCTTGACTATGTATTATTTTTTAGAAAATAATAAAGAGTCTATATTAATCTATCTTTCAGTATATTTTTAGATAGATTTTTCTAAAAATTAAAGTATATTTCCTGTCAGGATATTAAAATCTAAGCAGAGCTATGGATTTCTGCTACTATCAGACTGGCATGTTGGCCATGCTCCTCCTAGTGTACCACTTCTGAAGTTTTATTCGTGAGTATAAAATAAAGGGTACTTTAGAATCCCTAGAACTGATGTATTGTTGAAACACTTTGCTCTGCTGCTTTTGTTTACATTTATAACCATGACAGCTTAATCTTTTGCTCTGGGCACTCATATAGCATATTAATATTTTCTGACTTAAAAATAAGAATTTTTATAGAATATAAATAAACTTATAATTTCACTAAAATGTGTAACACATTATGTAGTGTATACACTAGTTGCCAATATGATGCAGGTAAAAGCCAATAAGTACAAAACTCTATTCTTTGTGAATAAGGGAGATTCACCTTTTGTCAATGTACAGTGATTATAGAGTCGATTGCATTATGGCAGGAGGAGCAGAGGCTGAAGCCTTCTGTATGGGGACTGTGGGAGCATTTCCACATATGTAACCAATTGGATCTGAAATTCCACTCTTCAAATATGAGTAAATTCAAGCTCATGAAGTTAGCACCCATATCACAGAAGCTAACATAGACAAATATGGTAATCATGCAAAATGGTTAATCAAGAAACATGCTTTGATACATCTGGAAATAGTCAACTTTCTAAAATGGTTTCTTTCTAAAATCCATTCTCCAAAATAAATTTTCTATCACTCCCTACAGGCACTGAAATGTTGCAGTTATACTAACAAAATTAACAGATATGTTAAGTACTGTATATTAGTGAATTAAACTTTTGTTTGTGTCTGAAAAAAGGCTGCAGTCTAGCTGTTGAGGGTAATTTGCAACTGTACTTTTATAACTTTTTCTTGCTTACTGCGAGGACCCAGATAATCATTGCTTTAATAAAAAGTTGGCACCAAATAAAACTATATTTATGACACATGCTCTTTTTAGGAATCACTGAGGCAAAAAGGTATGCATTCTTCAAACTAAAGAGCTAGAAGCATGCTTCTCAGAAGTTAAAATATGGACTGAAAATATACCTTACCTGGAGCCCCAAGCACCTGCAAAATAATAAAAGGCATGTTTTTCCAGACAGAAACATCTGTAATTGAATAACATCTTTGGGAATAAAAGACAACAATAAAATAAAATGGAGTGCTTTTCTTGTACATATGAAGCCTAATGAATGGAGTGAGATTAAATGATTTGGCATATTTTGGGATATCTACTGGTGAAGCCAAACAGAAACAAGGAATGTATATTTCCATTATGATGGAAGCAGACCTCTGTGGTTCTATTATTATGTATTATGTAATGTACATGATGTGTATTTCCAAGAAAATAAGGAGGTATAGTAGCTTTTGTGAGGCTGATGTAATGAATGATATTATGCAGCTGTTTTGCATTTGTAATGTAAAGCTGCTCTTCTATATTTAGTTTAAGCAAGAGAATTGCTTACTTATTTATAATGTAGTCATAAAAATAACTGTAAACAGTCTGTTTCTAGGCATAACGGTTGATAGAATGTATAAAAGCTTTAAAGAGTAAGAAGAACCACAACACAGTGTTATATTTTAGCAACTAAAATGTAAAAATAAAGTTTTAAATCTGAGTAATATAAGAAGTGCAAGGAAAACAGAGGTTTATTTTAGAAATGTTTTTTGTATAACTTACTCATATTGGAACAGTAGGGACCTGTCAAACAATCAATGGCACTGTGAGTGACTACAGATCCTGAGAAGAAATTCTGCCCAGACCAGTTTCAGTGAAAGTGTAGTTGTCCTTTTTCTCCATTGCTAGACAAGCTAGGAGTAAGCATTTATAAGTTCTGGGGGTGGGAAGTGTCCCTCCTCATTGGGTGCAGGGGAGTTTCTCCTTGCTAAAAAAGCCTTACTCTGTAGTTCATTGAGAGTGGCTTCAGTGAAATTCCTGCAGAGGATAATCAGACATTTAATGTGCTGTTGCTATGTTGACACGACTCCAGAAGAGAAAAAGCTGAATCACTGCCCCCACAGCATACTAACATCTTCACAAAAACATCACTTATGCAATTCATCTGTAGCCACAATACCACACTTCCAACACTCTGATGAAATTCCTACCCCACCTTAAAAAGTTTGATGTGTTAAACCACTGGTGCATATCCTTACCTGCTTGATTACCAGATCAGACTGTCATAGTCTTTTAACTATCTTAATATCTGAAACCCCTTTTCCCCTTTTTTTTCCCCTTTCCCCCCCCCCCCCCCTTTTTTTTTTTTTTTTTTTTTTTAATATTATCTCAAAATTCCCCTCTTTTTCCCTATCCCCCCCTTTTTGCCCCCCCTTCCTTCCCATTTTTTAGCTTTTTACCCCTCTTTGGGTTCCTTTTAATTCCCCTTCCCTTTTTTTTCCCCCCAATTCCCCTTCAAACTTTCAGTCTTGCTGGAAATAAAAGATGGACTTTCAGTTGCTTTTTCTTCAAGGTTTTTATTGGTAGAAATTCTTTTCTTTTGAAACCACCTTTGTAGAATAATCATTGTCAAATCTTATTAATGAATCATTGTATTTGATGGGAGAATTTGCCCAAGCATTTCTTAATATAAGATCTTTATCTTGTGTAGAAAAAAGTCTCACAATTATAGATCTCGGCTTGTTCTTACCGGAGAAGAAGCATTTCCAGAAGCTGCTAGTGATCTATGCCCGTTCTATACCATATGAAAGAGCTTCAGGTATTTTTGTTACATCTGGTATCCAGGTGGTAAGAAAGTTTATCATATTGTCCCCTTCAGATTTTTCTGGTAGACCATATATTCTAATATTATTTCTTCTTGTTCGGTTTTCCATATCATCAAGCTTTTCTAGTAAATATGTATTCTGTTGAAGTAAGAATTCAGTTTGTTGTTCTTCTATTTGGACTCTAGTGTCAATGTCACTTAATGACTGTTCAATAAGTGATATCTGTCCTTTCTGCTGTGTAAACATTTCTTGAAGCTGTTCCAGTTGTTGTGAGCACTTTTCTTTAAAAGTATCTATTTTATTGTCCATCTTGTCGATTTTTATTGTAAGTTCCTGTATATTTGTAATGAGAGACTGCAGGTCTTTTTTGAGAGAAGAGTCTTGTGCTGTATTCCTTAGATGACTCATGCTGTAAAGCTGATATTGGTGCTGATTTTCCAGTAATTAATTTGACAGGAATTATTCAAGTTCTGACAATAAAATTTTTCTTATAGATGCTCAGAGTTATTAGAAATAAGTTAGTAATAAAAATTTCTTCAAATTAAATATTATTTTGTAAAATTCCTGTCAGGAATTGTATTGAGGTAAGAGAGCTGAAATGAAGTGCAGCTATCAGTTCAGCATCCTAGCCACGCCCCCAGTAGAAAACTTCTTGACAGGAATAATTAAAAAGTTCTCTTGACTATGTATTATTTTTTAGAAAATAATAAAGAGTCTATATTAATCTATCTTTCAGTATATTTTTAGATAGATTTTTCTAAAAATTAAAGTATATTTCCTGTCAGGATATTAAAATCTAAGCAGAGCTATGGATTTCTGCTACTATCAGACTGGCATGTTGGCCATGCTCCTCCTAGTGTACCACTTCTGAAGTTTTATTCGTGAGTATAAAATAAAGGGTACTTTAGAATCCCTAGAACTGATGTATTGTTGAAACACTTTGCTCTGCTGCTTTTGTTTACATTTATAACCATGACAGCTTAATCTTTTGCTCTGGGCACTCATATAGCATATTAATATTTTCTGACTTAAAAATAAGAATTTTTATAGAATATAAATAAACTTATAATTTCACTAAAATGTGTAACACATTATGTAGTGTATACACTAGTTGCCAATATGATGCAGGTAAAAGCCAATAAGTACAAAACTCTATTCTTTGTGAATAAGGGAGATTCACCTTTTGTCAATGTACAGTGATTATAGAGTCGATTGCATTATGGCAGGAGGAGCAGAGGCTGAAGCCTTCTGTATGGGGACTGTGGGAGCATTTCCACATATGTAACCAATTGGATCTGAAATTCCACTCTTCAAATATGAGTAAATTCAAGCTCATGAAGTTAGCACCCATATCACAGAAGCTAACATAGACAAATATGGTAATCATGCAAAATGGTTAATCAAGAAACATGCTTTGATACATCTGGAAATAGTCAACTTTCTAAAATGGTTTCTTTCTAAAATCCATTCTCCAAAATAAATTTTCTATCACTCCCTACAGGCACTGAAATGTTGCAGTTATACTAACAAAATTAACAGATATGTTAAGTACTGTATATTAGTGAATTAAACTTTTGTTTGTGTCTGAAAAAAGGCTGCAGTCTAGCTGTTGAGGGTAATTTGCAACTGTACTTTTATAACTTTTTCTTGCTTACTGCGAGGACCCAGATAATCATTGCTTTAATAAAAGTTGGCACCAAATAAAACTATATTTATGACACATGCTCTTTTTAGGAATCACTGAGGCAAAAAGGTATGCATTCTTCAAACTAAAGAGCTAGAAGCATGCTTCTCAGAAGTTAAAATATGGACTGAAAATATACCTTACCTGGAGCCCCAAGCACCTGCAAAATAATAAAAGGCATGTTTTTCCAGACAGAAACATCTGTAATTGAATAACATCTTTGGGAATAAAAGACAACAATAAAATAAAATGGAGTGCTTTTCTTGTACATATGAAGCCTAATGAATGGAGTGAGATTAAATGATTTGGCATATTTTGGGATATCTACTGGTGAAGCCAAACAGAAACAAGGAATGTATATTTCCATTATGATGGAAGCAGACCTCTGTGGTTCTATTATTATGTATTATGTAATGTACATGATGTGTATTTCCAAGAAAATAAGGAGGTATAGTAGCTTTTGTGAGGCTGATGTAATGAATGATATTATGCAGCTGTTTTGCATTTGTAATGTAAAGCTGCTCTTCTATATTTAGTTTAAGCAAGAGAATTGCTTACTTATTTATAATGTAGTCATAAAAATAACTGTAAACAGTCTGTTTCTAGGCATAACGGTTGATAGAATGTATAAAAGCTTTAAAGAGTAAGAAGAACCACAACACAGTGTTATATTTTAGCAACTAAAATGTAAAAATAAAGTTTTAAATCTGAGTAATATAAGAAGTGCAAGGAAAACAGAGGTTTATTTTAGAAATGTTTTTTGTATAACTTACTCATATTGGAACAGTAGGGACCTGTCAAACAATCAATGGCACTGTGAGTGACTACAGATCCTGAGAAGAAATTCTGCCCAGACCAGTTTCAGTGAAAGTGTAGTTGTCCTTTTTCTCCATTGCTAGACAAGCTAGGAGTAAGCATTTATAAGTTCTGGGGGTGGGAAGTGTCCCTCCTCATTGGGTGCAGGGGAGTTTCTCCTTGCTAAAAAAGCCTTACTCTGTAGTTCATTGAGAGTGGCTTCAGTGAAATTCCTGCAGAGGATAATCAGACATTTAATGTGCTGTTGCTATGTTGACACGACTCCAGAAGAGAAAAAGCTGAATCACTGCCCCCACAGCATACTAACATCTTCACAAAAACATCACTTATGCAATTCATCTGTAGCCACAATACCACACTTCCAACACTCTGATGAAATTCCTACCCCACCTTAAAAAGTTTGATGTGTTAAACCACTGGTGCATATCCTTACCTGCTTGATTACCAGATCAGACTGTCATAGTCTTTTAACTATCTTCCACACCTCATCTGCAAACTGCCATCTTTCCACTTTCTATCCTTCTTAATCCACTGTGCCCTCATCCTCCCCAGTGTAAGCTTCACTGTTTTAAAATCTAAATATCTGTAAAACCTGCGTATCTTGCTTTCTTAATATTATCTCAAATCATCTCCCTATCTTCTTGCTTCTCCATCAGCTCACCCCTCTTGTTCTCATCCTTCCTCCAATTCCTTCACTTTCTTAGTCTATTTCCCACCCCTCTGTAAAATAGCCAGTCTCCTTTACAATTCCCATATCTCTCCTGCTTATGTGTTTGAAAGTTAACCAGTGTCCCCTGTACTCCCATCCCTAAGGCTCCCTACAAAGTGCATACCTGCTCTATGCCATCTATGCAAAATTATCTCTAACTCAAAATCATATCCTTCATTCTCCTCGGTCTCACAGCACCCCCTCCCTTACCAAAACTCACCTGCCCTCCCATATGTATTGCAGCACCTTCCTGTCCATGTCCCTCCCTACACATGTTCCCCTTTCCTACCCAGCTCCTTCAGCACCCATTCCAGTGCATCATCCTCAGTTCCTCTCAACATTTGATCTACATTAATTGCTGTAATATATCAACTAAAGTCTGGGGCCATGTAATCCCTCAACCATCTCCCTACTCTCAACCTATCTTTAGCAAGTAATTTTCCTCTTTCCTTTCCAAATGAATCTCTCACAGATTTTTAAATGACCCCCCCAAGTATCTTCTTTTGAATCCTAATTTGGATGTATCTTCCCATATATATATATATATATATATATATATATATATATATATATATATATATATATATATATAATGTTCAGCTGTTAGTAGGCTGTTACTTCAACTCTTTTATCACCTGTTCTCACCTTGAGCTTATATCTCACCAGTGCAACCTATTCTTTCTGTTTCCTTTTTCCCTTACCTACATTTTATAGTACCATATATAGAGGTTCAGTGATCTGTTTTATATAACACTTAAAGTGTGTTATCAAGCTATATCAGATTTCCTGAATGCATTTGTTCAACCGTAACTACCGCTATTTCATTGTAAGATCTTACAGACTTTTTCTATATTTCTTTGCTGAGACTGAAATTGGTCCATTTAGATCAGTGCTTTACCATAGTAAACAAAGTCAGATAAACAAATAAATAAATAAATAATTAAAATAAATAAAATAAAATATATGTTCAAGGTTCAATGTATAGAGGATTCAAATTCAGAGCCCAAGGTAGGTTATTTAGAATTTTCATTTCTTCAGTCCTGCATCATATACCATATCATTAAACCAGCTGTCTTACCGGACATCTTGACTGACCTGTTTTGGAGACATGTTTCTATTCTCAGACCTGATTTACCTCTCACAGGATGACCCTATTTTTGGAGGTATGACCCCTATTTTCAGACTTCATTTACCCCTTCTGCAAAATTTTCTGAATCCCTCCTCATCACTTGCAATTTTTTAACTTGTCTGGTACACAGAAAACCATGGTCCATGAATAACATACTAACGGCAGTAATTATTTAAAGAAAGGGGCACACTTCTTACATCTCTCTGTTTCGGAAGCAAAAGTAAAGGACTTTGTGTGGTAGAATTTTGCAATACCGTACATTAATGTGTACAGATTTTAAACTGCCTCTTGTATAATGTGCTTATATTTTCCCCTAATTTTTGTGAGTTTGTTTTTTAAATGTGTTTTGAAGTACTATCCTACATTCCTACTGGAAGTGGGAAGACTTATATGCTATTTGGTATTCAAAGTTTTTGCCAATTAGATGTCCAGATTTTAGTGGGATGCACCTACTTTTCAAGGGCCTTTGTACATATTTTTGATGATCTGTAGGTTGAGAGGTATGTGTCTTACCATTTCTTACAAATTGGAAGAGTAGCAGAACTTCTCACATAAAGAGGTAATGCATTCCACAACCGTATTGCTCTAAAGTAGAAAAAGGAGAACTTAGATGAATTATATAGTGATAAGGAAACCAATAAATTATTATTCCTTGTTCTTAACTTATAAGAAGTAAATGAAATTCCAAATGCTGTTGTACACATAATCTTTTAAACACTTATAAATTAGTATAACATCATGAAATATATATATAAGTATACATAATGTATAGAAAACACACACACACACACACACACACACACACACACACACACACACACACACACACACACACACACACACACACACACACACGCACATATATATATATATATATATGGGTCTACTGTATAAGTTCGAAAATACACTTCTTTGAACTCACACAGTAGACCCTGGGTTATGCGAAAGTGCACTTAATTGAAAGTGCACTTTTGCGAAACCCGCTTCAGCAAATAGGCTACATACTGATGTTTAGTGCAGTAGTCATGGACCTTAGGGTTAAGGCATGGGTCATGGTAGGGGGATAGCTAATATCTTACCATGACTCCTAACCTAATGTCGGACTACTGCACCACAGTGGAGGATAGCCTGTCCTCCACTGTGGTGCAGTAGTCACGGACCTTAGGGTTAGGACACGGGTCATGGTAAGGGGATAGACATAGCACGTTTTCCTACTGTCCTCCACTGTGGTGCGATCCGTTCGTAGAAGCTGAGTTCGCAAAAATGCACTTTTGAATAAGTGCACTTTCACATAACTGAGCGGTCTACTGCTCTTTTTCGAATATGTGGTATTTGATGAAAAGCAGTAGACCCATATATATATATATATATATATATATATATATATATATAGATACATATATATATATATATATATATATATATATATATATATATATACATATGCATAAAATGTAAATTAGTATAACATCATCAGCCTATACCCAGTAGAATAAAGGGCAAGGGTTTTCAATCTCTCCATGTATGGCAAGTGCCTAACAGATCTAATTTGCCTCATAAAACATCTCTGCACCCTTTCTAACTTTGCTAATTGTGTAATATTATAAACACATAAAGACCCACATTCTCTAGCAATGGTTTTACAACTGATTTATAAATTGGAAGCAAAACAGTTTGGCCTACTGGAAATACTTCTAAGCATATTCTTCAGTATACCATAAGATCTTCTTATCACCCCATTCAAGTGTTTCTCAAAGGATAATCTGTCATCTACAGTAATTCCCAAATCTCTTGTAAAACATGCCACAGTAAAAATGTTATTACTCAGAGAATAAGGATAGACATCATTTGCTCCCAAATGTAAAGTCATGCATTTTTAGTGTTAATCTGAATGCCACAACATTCAGAGCATTCCATTAATGAATTTAGGAAGTTTTGCACTTCAATCTGGTCAGAAGTGTTATTAACAATTCCACCAATTTTGTGATTGTCTGTGAATTTAATCAGCTATGAACTTCCTACAACAGACATTCTAGACATAAAAATGTCAGAACAGCAATGGACCCAACATGGACCCCTGCAGGACACCCAACTTGACTATCCAAGCAAATGAAAAAAATATTCTGTAACCTAACACAATAAGTCCTATTTGACAATACAGGAATGTACATTTGACTCATTTAAAGTCCCAATAATTTCAGCATGTGGTACAATATCAAAGGCTGTAGGAAGGCGGTTCATATTAAAACACCAAATGCTGAAAACAGCGAACAGTGTTTCATCGACACATATTCAGCGAACGCTGAAAATGTCAAAACCACAGAACAGCGATTTATTTCCTAGGGAAAGAAATCACTGTTCCAACCCCCCAAAAAAAAATTAAACACTTCCAAACACATACACACATACCCTAACCCTAATTATACCCCCCAAAAAACAGTAGACAACTAAATACACATATGCACGTAACCCAACCATACATCCAACGAAAAAAAAAACAGTAAACATTTTAAAACATATGCACTTACCTTAACCAGCACCCTACCCCTAAGGTTACATAAACAGTTCCAAACACATACACACTTACCTTAACCCTAATCCTACCCCCAAAACAAAATTAAACAGCTGAAAACACATACACACGGAACTCAACCATACATCTAACGCAAAATACAAAACAGTAAACACTTTCATACATATGCACTTACCTTAACCCGCACCCTAACCTTAAGGTCAGTAACTGTTGCACAATCACGCTCGGGAGCTTTACCGGACAAGGGACCACACTACACTTCAGGACAGACAAGGCAACGAAGCAGTCAAGCGACTTCTTTCCCAGGGAAAGAATTTGCTGAACAGCCACTTCGCTGTTTTGCCTGTTCGCCTATGTGTCGACGAAAACGCATTCGATAAAATGCATTTTTGTCGTTCTAATATGAACCCATAGGAAGGTCCAAGTAAACCACATCTGTAGAGAAACCTACATCTAAGGCTGAAATGATACTGGAGTAAACACCTGATCAATTAGTCAAGAAAGAGCACACTGAAAGTAAACTATGCTGATAAATATGCATACCTAAAGATGTCTGATCCAAGAAAGTAACTAATTATTCTTTCATAAAATTTTCCCAACATGACCGTCAGACAGATTGGCCTATAATCATTAACAGTAGAACAAGAACGGTCCTTCTCCATTTATTTGGAATAAAGTATATGCTTTTTTTAAAATAAAGGTTTAAAGGAACATATCAGTTAAGCATGGTATTAAGAACTGAATATAGAAGATTATGATCAGATCACCGACCATAACATGCTTATTGTGTGTTTGAGACAGTGAAGCTTGAGAGGTGAATCTTGGCATCCATGTTGAGAAAATATCACTAAAGGTTATGATAAGAAAACCTGAACATAATTCTTTATAGAGCATGGATCTTTATCTGCATCATGTACTATTATTTACAGGAAAAAGGTGATGTGTTTTATCTGCTTTCAATGCCATAAAGCTCTTAGCAAGCGCTGTCAGGAAGACAGTGTAACACAGTACTTTATGTTTACAATCATGTTGCGATGCTCTCAAATGTCCAGATTTTTGCAGAATGCCCAGATATTTGCCTTATATGTTTGGTCTGTTCCTCATAAAATATTTGTTTTTTTTTTGGACAAATTACTGAAGATTGATGTCACTTAATAATGATATTCATTTCAGTTTCAGACTATGTATCATTTAGAAAATGTAGGTAAACACAAATCCTGTTAGTCTAGCTACTTTATAACAGGAAGTTATAACAGGAAGTTATGGACATGTTACTGGTATGGACAGCAGGCAGAAACAAATCTGCTTTTTATTCTCTCACTGCCTTTTGTTGGTCAGTACTAACAGGTTCGACTGTGTAGTATGACATATGAATTAACTAGTTGAGAAGGGGGTACTTAGCATTTGTTGGTCTTAACTGATTTGTCTTTTTCCAGAGATTGGAGTGTAAGCACTGCACTCCATCACTACAATGTTTTTAAGACAAAGCCATTTAGACCATCTGGTCCTGTGGTAGAGAACTGTTTGATTTGACAAACTGCCTTTGAAACACTATTCCTAGAAATAATTGGGCAATTACACATACTTATCTCCACTTCTGATACATTCTTGCAAGCGGGTGTGATGTCGAAAAAGTTATCCAAAAAGACAAAGCTCTTGCTTTATTCATACAGAGTGAGACTGCCAAGCCATGTACTAAAGCTACTATTTAATTCAGCATTCATCTTTTTCTTATCCATCCATCTAACAACCATGAAACCTTATTTCCACCTCTTGCTATTGTTTCTCTTTAGTATCTTTTCCATTTGCAGACACCTTCAGTCTGAAATATTATTCACCCTCTTCCATCCTTGGCAGTTTGAAGTTCCCTTCCATATTCTCTCCTATCATTATAATTGCTGACTTCTGGAGATGAACACCCAATTCTTTAAATGTTTGGAGAATCCCTAGCAGTGGCACTCTTACATCTTCCAACAACAACATACAATCATTGGCAAACAAAAATAAACCATTTCTATCTCTGTTGCCTCCCCTTCTCCACCAACATAGTCCTCAACCACAGCAGTAAGCACTCAATGACCATTAAAAACAATCCCAGAGAAAGTGAACATGTTTGGCTGGTGCCACTTTCTATCACTATCTTTTCTAGCAAATAACTTAGCATCCATATTACAAAATGAAATGGGTCAATAATTCCTAGAATCCTCCATACCTCCCTTCTGTTTAAACAGGATCATAGCTATAGTCTTCTCCACATAGGCAGGGAGCCTTGCCTTCTCCATTGTCTCATCAAAAATACCACTTAAGGTTTCCTCAGTCTATAGATCTACCCACTTATACGAGCCTATAGGTAACCCATATGGCTGCACCACTCTTACCTCTTTTAAATGCTATATAGCCTCTATTACCTCCCCTAACCCTGTTTTCTTCTTAAGCTCTCTCCCCACCTCTCATTTAAAATGTATCCCTTCCATTTTCCAAAATGTTGTATTCTCCCTTTTATCCTCATGCAGAAACAACTGTAATATATATGTATATCTATATATCTATATATCTATATATATATATATATATATATATATATATATATATACACTCTGCTGACACTACCTTTATCCTTATCTCTTCTATCCAGCTCTTTATTTTTGATCCTTAATCTTCTATAACAATATATATATATATATATATATATATATATATATATATATATATATATATATATATATATATATGCATATACATACTTTAATCTACTAACCTGCCCTCCTTACCACTTCAGCTGTGATTTCTATATGCCGCGTTGGTGCAGCGGTAGCGTTGTTGCCTCACAGCAAGAGGTTCTCCCATTTGATTCTCGGCTGGAGTGTGGGGAGTGCCTTCTGTGTGGAGTCTGCATGTCCTCCCCGTGGTTTGGTGGGAGTTTGAAAGACATGCGTAAATGGGCGTGCCTTCACTGAAGGTTGAACATCGAGCTGGCACCTCGGCGTTTGTACAAATCTACTGCCAATCATTAGTGGACTGGAGCTGTGGCGATCCCTAACCAGGAAAAGCCGAAAGACAACAACAACAACTCTCTTGAACCCCCTCCCATTCCTGAACAAAGTTTTTCAGGAAAGTGGACTAGATGTCTTTCTGATAGATGAAGAGGAGAAGGGGAAGGTCATTGTGGAGATATTTTTAAGAATAATATCTTCTAAACAATGGCCTTGAACACTTTTATGTGTGGAAGCAGATAAGTAAGAGAAAGGAAAAGAGTTCTAAAATATATCTGGATTTATTTTTTTAAATGGAGAGAGAAAGCAATGAGACGGTGTGGCTGTGATAAATGTCCAAGGAAGTTCTGAATCCAAATGAAGTGGGAGAGGGCAGACCAGAGCAGAGCTGATGGGTAAGGATTAACATGACAATGAGACAGGTTCAAGGCTTAGACAGGAAGTCAGAGGGATAAAATGACAAGATGGAGAAAGAGGTGAGGAAGGGTGCAGAATAAGGAAGACTGGGGATGCAAAATAAGAACATGTAAATTACTTCAACTTTCAGATGCTAGATAATGACAACTACTAAGGTGGAGATGCAGGTAGCAGAAAGATGAGACTTTAGATGGAGGAGAAGGAGAAGAAAAGAAGAGTTAGCATTTAAAAGTCTGAAGAAAGAAAGAAAGAAACGACAAAACATAGAGATGTGATGTGCATTATCAACAGCACACATACCTTGAATGTGAAATAGGAGAAGGAAACACCCAAATGAGTCGGGAATGCTAGCAATTGTTTACAAGTTATCGAAAGGGGAAAGTGGACTGGGTGAGGCAGGGAAAGATGGCAGTTCATAAGAAACTTTTATATATAGATGGATTAAAAGTGCAAGAGTGCTTTGTCAAATTTCAGAGCAGCTTTGTAAAAGGACGTTTCCAGACTTTAGTGCATGGTCTATTTATTTGCATAACTGTGCTAATATGTACTGCACTAATTGTTATGTCCTTATTGGATACAACTGAAATTTTTGAAACATCATGTGACTAATCACCAGTATTTAAAGAATTATGGGGTTTTTAACTGTTGTCTGATGAAGGGGTAGATCCCTGAAAGCGCTCATCACTGTTTTGTAAGGATTTATTCATTGTACCACTGTTTTGTAAGGATTTATTCATTGTACCACTGTTTTGTAAGGATTTATTCATTGTAATCTTTGTTTTGTTTTTTCTTTATTTTTGTAATAAATTTCCCAGCTGTGGTACTGTCAGTGTTCTTACGTTTGTTGCTTTTCACTTTTCACTGACAGTTTTGTGCTTAGAAAGGACATTTACTTTTATTTTTACGTTTCCAAACTTACTGTGTAATGCATTACAGATGGTTATTTTCAAGAAATAGTGATTGTGAAAACACACAGTAGGATATATGCATGTTACTCTCTGGAACAGTGCTGCAAAGGTATTTGTCAGTTGTCGCTGGTCCACAGAAAGAAATAGTAGCGAAACATTTAAATGGCATGGGCAGGTGGAGGTCAAACAAGATTTGTTTTACCTGGATAACATGCACCTTGTTTAAAGTACAAGAGGAGAGTGGAAAATGTGAATCAGAAGACTACAATGTTGTGTAATGCAAGATATCACTGATAGTGTAAATTATGTTTTTTGCACCAAAAGACATGGTGGGAATGGAATTTAACACAAGTGCTGTTAAGTGATAAAGCCTCTTTATTTAAGCCAGAAGTGGTCATGACAGATGGGGCTATATATTCTGTCCAGACTTTTGCAGAATGCTCAGATATTTTGCTACAAACTTTTTTGACTGTTCTTCATAAATTTTTTGATTTTTTAGCAAATTATTCAACATTAAAGTAACTAAATAATGACAGACATTTGGGTTTCAGACATTTTATAATTCAGATAATGCATACCAAAGCAAAACCTGTTATTCTAGCAGGTTTCCAAGTTTATAAGAGCAATATGCAAAATCTGTCCCTATTTTTGGTACTTTGTACCACCCCCTATATATATATATATATATATATATATATATATATATATATATATATATATATATATATATATATATATATATGGGTCACCTTCATTTGACCTAAAGTTCATTTGCCCGACAGAAATTTCAGGCAGCCCAATTGCCTGACAGTTCATTTGCCCGACAAGTAGAAAAATGCAAGTAAAAAGTATTTGTCCTTTTCCCCACTGTATTCCGATCCTGGAGTTGGAATATATAGTTAGGGGGTCAGGTCTGGAGAATGTCCAGTCACTGAAAATATTCTAGAATTACATTATTTCTGTTTAACAACATTTTTTTAAATTTAATAGATGTTTATCAACAGAAACAAGGCACTGCTATGGGGGCGGCCTTTGTGCCCTCATATGCAAACCTTGAACAGGAATATATATATATATATATATATATATATATATATATATATATATATATGTATGTATATATATATATATATATATATATATATATATATGGATCTACTACTATTCACTGAAAGCACATTTCACTGAAACACATTTGACTGTGCAGAATTCACTGAAAGCTCAATTTACTGAAAACACAATTCACTGAAACACATTTCACTGAAAGTTATATATGGCCTTTTCCCCACTGTAGTGTGACCCTGGAGTTAGTACATATAGTAAGGGGGGTATGGGGGGGTACCACCCCCTACATTGGGGGGTGTGGGGGGTGCAGCCCCCCACATATTTTAAGTATATATTATTTTCAGAGAACAGTAATATATTGCAATTGCAAGTATCCATGTATATAGTTCAAAATATTTAAAATATGTGGGGGGCTACACCCCCCCTTACTATATATATTCACTCCAAGGTCACACTACAGTGGGGAAAAGGCCATATATAACGTTCAGTGAAATGTGTTTCAGTGAATTGTGTTTTCAGTGAATTGAGCTTTCAGTGAAAAGTGCACACTAATTTGATTTTCAGTGAAATGTGCTTTCAGTGAATAGTAGTAGACCCATATATATATATATATATATATATATATATATATATATATATATATTTATGCATTTTATTGTGAATATGAGAAATATTATGGTTGTTTTATTGATGATCTTATTCTTTTATGTGAAGGGGAAGAAGAAGAGGTTGATGAATTTCTTGATACTATGCAGTTGAATAGATTCAATTTAAAATTTGAAGGTATACAAAAAGGCAAACGAGTTTCTTTTTTAGATGTAGCTCTGGATATTACAAGACCATATGGATTACATACTAAAGTCCATAGGAAATTTGACAGTAATATTCAATATTTTGAAAGCTTCCAGTTTTCATCCCCCCCACACTATAGAGGCCTTGTCATATAGTGAAATGGTATGGATACATAGACTGTGTAATGGTGAAATAGAACTTCAAGAAGCGATATTTAAAACACGCAATATGTTTGAGTCCAGGGGTTATAGTAAACATACTATTACTAGAGCAGTGTTAAAAGTTAACGATAAGGATGTGAGAGGCCATTTTAATAATAATGGGGCTAATTTTAAACAAGATAAATATGAGACATATATATATTTTGTCACCACATATAGCTGTTTCAGTGAGATATTAATCAATTTGGTTAAATATTACTGGAGCTACATACAATCAACTAGAGATTCCCATTTATGGTTACCAGACAGATTAAAAATATCTTACAAAGTGGGAAGAAGTTTAAAAAATTTTTTAGTGAAAGGGAAATTTATTATGGCCCCCAAAAATTTGTATGGTATGACGACTAGTTTAGGTACACAGGTCTGTGGTAGATGTAAGGCCTGTAAATATATTGTAACTAGTTTTGAGAGTATTAATGGGCTCAAGTTCAGAGTAAAGGGTCACTCTAAATGTGATACAGAGAGCATTGTTTATGCCCTGAATTGCCCCTGTGACAAGTTCTATATTGGGCAGTCTAAAAGGGCTTTTAAAACTAGATTATTAGAGTATATTCGTGACATTGAAAATGCTAAGGAATCTAGTTCAGTGGCAGCACATTTCCAGATAGCACATCAGGGGTCTTCAGTGGGTTTACAAGGAACTATTTTAGAGAATAATGAACAGCTTTTTATAGATTCTTGCATTAAAAATAGACTTTTATATAAAGAGGCACTGTATATATTAAAATTTGATACTTTGGCACCAAAAGGAATGAATGCTGAACTTAACTGGAGAGTTTTACTTAAATTGAAGTGTTAATTAATTTCTATTCACATTTTAATTGTTTAATTGAGTGGGTTATAAACAGTGATTGTGTTTCGTAGTGTTTATCCTCCTTGAAGGCATTACTGTCGAGACGTCAGAGAGAGAGAATAAAGATTTTATAACTCTGTGTTGGTGACTGGTCTGTGTTTTTTGCTATTTTTTTTCTTCTTTTGTGTTTTTTTATTTTATATGCATGTTACTCTCTGGCACAGTGGTGCAAAGGTATTTGTCAGTTGTCGCTGGTCCACAGAAAGAAATAGTAGACAAACATCTAAATGGCATGGGCAGGTGGGGTGGGGGTCAAACAAGATTTGTTTTACCTGGATAACATGCACCTTGTTTAAAGTACAAGAGGAGAGTGGAAAATGTGAATCAGAAGACTACGATGTTGTGTCATACAAGATATCACTGATAGTGTAAATTATGTTTTTTGCACCAAAAGACATGGTGGGAATGGAATTTAACCTAAGTGCTGTTAAGTGATAAAGCCCCTTAATTTAAGCCAGAAGTGGTCATGGAAGATGGGGCTATATATTCTGTCCATATTTTTCCAGAATACTCAGATTTTTTTTGCTACAAACTTTTTGTCTGTTCTTCATAACATTTTTGATTTTTTAGCAAATAATTCAACATTAAAGTAACTAAATAATGACAGACATTTAGGTTTCAGACATTGTATAATTCAGACAATGCATGCTAAAGCAAGACCTGTTATTCAAGACCTGTTATTCTAGCAGCTTTCCAAGTTATGGAACTAAACAATTACTAATGTGAATGAGATCATCTGTACACAAAACTGGACTATAAAGAGAACTCATTTCCTTTAATTTGCAGATCGCTGCATGTTACATATGTGGAATCTAGAAGGGCTACCACCTTAAGGTGCTGGAAATGTTTAAAATACTCAAAAAGCAAGCAGGACTGACAGTCAAATGAAAACGCCAGTTATGATGGTGCCTATAAATAATATGTTTCAGAGTAAGTAGCCTTCCTACTCCACACTCTGCAAACAACAGTCAAGTGCTTATGTGTTAAGATCTTTCAAGTTTAATATATGAATCAAAAGAAGTGAAAATTAAAAAGGGTGGGTTCCTCTCTTCTGTTTGAGCAGAGTAACAAAGCAGTGGTGTCCTCTTTCCCTTTGTTATTTGCATTATATTTATAACCACTGGCAAAGAAAATAAGGGACTCAGAAATTCAAGCATATAATTGGTATGGTAGTCAAGAAAAGCTGGCTTTATTTGCAGATGATATTATTGTATACTTGATAAAACCAGAAAAGGATATTTCAGTGTTGTGGAACATTTGAGACAGTTTCAAGCCTTTTCAGGATACAACATGAATGAAGCTATAAAAAGGCAATAGCTAAAAACTATGTACCCACACACAAATTGGTTCAACAATATCCATATTTATTGGAACATGATACAATGTAGTACTTAGGAGTAAGTATTAAAAAGGAGTCTCTTGTGGTAGCTAAGGATATATGGGAAGAAACTAAACAAAGATAATACAAAAACTGAGAAATTGGAAGCTCTGTTGTATGGATATGGTTAGCAAAATACAATCAGTTATTAGAATGTTTTTAATCTCTTTAGTTTTATACAGAGGTCAGGTGTATTTTTAGCAACACTGGATGAGAAGTTCTGGATAGCAATTAATAAAGAGCTGAAGGATTTTATCCGGGAGAAGAAGACCATAAGAGTCAAGTGGGATAAGCTGCCTCCCCAAAAGAAAAGGTGGTTTTGGATTGCCTGATTTGAATAGGTATTTTGAGCTACACAGTTAAGGCTTCTATACATAGCACAAGCAGAAAGCTATAAGTCAAAGTGGAAAGGGATGATGACGAAACAAGAGAGAAGCTCAACAACCAAGAAAAGCCTGGGATTTTGGAATTAGAGATACAGACAATAGGCAAGAGAGGGCTGACATTTACTGGAGAAAACTGGTAAAGGAACCAAGGTACAGGGAGCAAATAATTAGACAGGGAAAAGTAATAGAACTGGAAGAGACCAAGAATTTATTTGGACTGTAGGATAGAGATTGCCTTCCCTATCAAGGATTGATATCAGAGTATAGGGAAAGAGAAAGAAATAGGGGGTTCCAAAGTGAAAGACCAGGACTGGTAGAGTTTTTATAGAATCTAGAGCAGAAGCTGCTGTTAAAAGGGATAATTAGTAAAACATATACAATATTGCATAATAGCTATAAGAATCAATCAGAGGAAGTTAGAAAGGCATAGGAAGAGACTGATAAGCAATGACAAAGAAACAATGGGAGGATATATGTATGACTCTCAAATGTGCAAGAAAGTCTAGAGGATTTAGAATCTTTGCCTGGAAGTGTGGTATTTTTTATACCCTAAGTAGACTTCAAAGAATTTTTCCTCAGGTAAATAGCAAATAATGGAGGTGTGATGGGGAAGAAAGATGTAATTGGGAACATATTTTCTGGAAGTGTAATAAGTTGGCAGACTTTAACAAATCCAAGCAAACTAATTTATCAGAAATACTGGGTGAGCAAATTGGTATAACTAAGGAAATTATTTTCTGAGCTATGATACAGAATCAGAGTTACCTAGACATAATAAGGTCTTGCTGAGTCTAATTATGATGGCTGCCAAAAAGCAATTACTAAAAAATGGAAATCAAAGTCTAAACCAACTGTACTAAGAGTTTTGCATATAGTAACAGAGATAAAACAACTTGAAATTGGATCTTTACAAAAGGGTAGGAGCAAATTACATAGAAAAAGTGGGAATTGTGGGAACGATACATGCAGAACAAAATTTTGGAGGAGGAATGAGGTTTAAAAGAAGGCAGAATTTGAATGAGCCTTGTAATGTTTGACAGACAATAACTGGATAGATTATAAACTGATGTATAATGTTTGGAACAAAAAGTATGTCAGTGTGGTTTGTTCTGATTTATATAAATGTATGATTGCCTTTGCCATAAGTTTTAATTTACTATTTCTTGTTTAAAAAAATATATATATTTCAGATTTACATATAATGATATGCTGTTATATATTATGAGACATCAGAGTTATTTAGGAGGTGGAAACAGTGACTTTCTGTGATGGATGCAATGGTTGTGATCAAACTTATGAATTTACCTAAAATTATATGTTACCACTGGACAGAATTATCTGCATAATAAATAATGAATATGTAAAAAGAAGGACATCATCAGAAATCCATTCAACATCCGACATTGTCTTAAAGCTAGCATTATTGGTGGAAGCAGCAAATAAAAGTGCAAGCCCCAGAAATCAAGAAGCAAAGCTAATACATGTTATAAGTGTTTCAGTAAGTAGAATATAACTATTAAGTATAGTTTTAAGCAATAAAAAGTTCATTTACTAAGGAAGAACTGAAAGCATTGCAAGAGCTTGTAGAAATAGGAAAAAGAAGCATTAAAAAACAACATGTATTGTAATAGCTCATAGGAATTTTAGTATGTACTATTCATAGGTTCATAGGTATGTACATAGTCAGGTTTAGGTACCAGCAAACCCTGCAGTTGTTGGGGACCCCCTGTTCCTGGAGGGCCCGCAACCACAGCAATTTATCTTAAATTGATATTTCATATCATGTCTGTCAAACCAACAGAAACTAGTACAGTGATCCTATATACTTACTAAACCAGGTGGGTAATAATAACTCTTATTTATATCCCCTTTAAAATTCAAATTCCAAGATATTCTGACTACAGTAACAGTGTTTTATCAAGTAAAAGGCTTCACAATTCCATTTAATATTTTACCACTGACATTGTTCCCTTAGCTTAGTTAAATACTGCTGGTGGACACTGTCTCCACTAAAATTAACAACATAGCCCGCTTTAGGTAATTGCAATACCTGTGGCTGCAGGAGCCCTGTAATCATCCTTGACCCCACAATAGCTGCTGCTGGTTGTGGAAAAATGTGGAGAAAAAAATATACTAATTTCCTGATCATGCACTTTTACGTTAACAGGGCTGTGATATGACCCTTTCAGGATAAAGCTGATAAACATGAGAAAAGTAAGCAATAGACAGATCAGCAAGCAGCCAAGAGTGAGTGATCCAGTGCACACCTTGGATTTTAAGAAGAGCTGAAGCTTCCAATCTTTAAGAATAGTTTTCTCTTTCAGGGAGTTTTATAAATACTAGCAGAACACCAGCTCTATAAAATTCAAGTTTGTTGCTAAATAGTTCTGTGAAATGCCAAAAATAATTGCAGAATAAAGGCTCAAAATCAGGAACATCCTTTAAGTATTACTTCACTTAAAAAGTTAATAGAATAACACCTTTTGCATCAGCATGTGTTTTTTGGACAATAAGTATAAAACTCTGATGTCTGAATTTATTGACTGTCTGAAATCCTGAATGATTTACCAGCAAATCAAACTTTTTATGAAAAGAGAAAAATTATGAGGCAAAATCAGGAAAGGTTTCTGAAATCAGGCAAAGTGACAGGTATGCATTACTCCTCAATGAGGCAAATAAAAGTGACTTATCTCTGCTGCTGTTTGACGACTGCTAAACAGCAGTCGCTGATCTGGTGTGGCAGCACCAGTGTTGCACAATGTATTGCTATTTGCTGAAAAAGGTAGAAAGCTAGTACTGATATGCCTAGTGTGTGTGTGTGTGTGTGTGTGTGTGTGTGTGTGTGTGTGTGTGTGTGTGTGTGTGTGTGTGTGTGTGTGTGAGTGTGTGTGTGTGTATGTGTATGTATGTGTGTATGTGTGCAAAAAATATCACTGATTTTTATCTGTGCACACACTCAATAATGCCAGGACACATACATTATTCTTCTGCGTATCGGGAAAAAATGCACCTAACAAGTAACTATATTTCAAAAGTAAGGCATAAAATATGTCACAGAACATTAAGACTCTTAGCTCTTCTAGGAGTCTGGTGGCCCTACTCTCCAGACTGTATAAATGGATACAGGGGAGGTCCCTTAATCATCCATGACTCTATGGGCACCCCCACAAAACTTGTCGCTGGTTGGGGAAGAATGAGAAAAAATTTATTAATTTTCTGATTGCACTCCTTAACCTGAACAAAGCTGTGATAAGATCCTTTTAGGATAAAGTTGATAATGGCCTCTTCTCTTAACTGCACTCATTCTAAAACCAGCCCTGCTGATATGTGTTAACAGAAAGTTGATGTAGGTTATGGGGGGTGCTTGGGACTGTGTGGTTATTACTACAACTTTAATTTTCATCACAGTCAAACCTTAGAGGTGTGCACAGGAGGTCATTATAAGTTGTGTTTGGGTTGGGGACAGTGCAGTCATTTTTTCTTTTACTTTTCTCACATACCTCAGAGGTATACAAAGAAGGTTACTATATCTTGAGTAGGGGCAGTGTACTATCTAGGAGCAATACAGTGGAATACATTACTGTGATCATTATGTTTTTTTTCACTTTCCTCAAAATCACATATCAGGTACGTATACAGGTGGTTGCCTTTGGCGGTTGGGGTGAGGAGGCATGCTGTGTATGTCAGCAGACAGTTGAAATACATGCCTGTGGCAATTTGAACCTCTGCCTCCATCCCCATCTAACACCAGAGGGATACATAGGTATTTACTGTGTTTTTTTGGAGGGTGAGGAAGGCAGACTGTATTCCCAGACAGGACCTGTGTATTCTCACAGCAATTGTCTTGCTAGTTTATTATGCACTACTATTTTGTCATCTTTGAACATTAAGCCTTGGTCACAACTTCGGTCTTTATTGGAAGAAAAAACAAAAACAAAAAAAAGGCTGAAAGTCTTTTCTAACTCATGATTTTTGTTTAGACAACTGTTGGATTAATAGGTTGAGCAAATGCTCTAAAACACATCCCAGAGAATATATAACCCCTATAGCTTCTGGTGGCACCTACTTAATTGAGTTATTTCTTAAATTGTTATTACTCCTCTGTCTTGGACATGAAAAATGTGTTGAAAGCATGCAAGGAAAACTAAAGCTGAACCATACTGAATTTCTTTCCTTAATCGTAATTACTGTTCAAGCCATTACTGGATTAAAAGGTTGTCTAAAAATAAAAATAAAAACTTTAAAATGCACATTAGAGCACATAGAATGTCATGGCCTCTTGAAAAAGCTGAATAGTAAGGCAAAACATGAGTAAAGGAAGAAAAAAGTAATGCGCATGCTATGGTGAGCCCAAGATGGAGAGAAAATAGAGGGGAGCACTGAAGGATGCGTGTGCAGGGTGCTGAAACAGAGGGCAGTGCCTAAGTCCAACCCTGTACATAAAGTTATTGTACTGTATAATTGTTGCAGCTAAATGCCAGTAACTGTGAATGTCCCTTTGTGAGATGGGCCAACATAGTGTGGTACACAGACCTGTTGTAATGTAAGAGCATTATAGCTACAGGTCATTCTGTATGTGCTACTGTTAAATGTTTGCAGTATGAACTAAAAGGTTGCTTAGGAGGGATGGCAGTGACAAGGTAATATTAGACTGAAAATGCCTAGGGGGCCACAACTTGATACTTGCTGGGGGCCCCCAAAATGCTAACACCGGCCCTGGGTGTGTACTAAGCTAAAGGCCCTGGAGCATTTACAAGCCTAGCCGATAGGATTACCCTGGCATTGTGCCACCTGACCTTAGTTTACAGTGCCTCTGTCGAGTAAAGCCACTGGAGTGATCCCTGGAGTAAATTTTCTATTTCCCATCCACTCATCAAGATTTCTCTTGAAGAGGGTCAGTGAGGTGCTCTGCTTGACATGTATGAAAAGTCTATTCCATAGCATGGGCAGTCTCTGGGTTATGAACCTGTCCTTTCAGCATGTTCTGTTGATTGTGTAATGAGATTGAGGTCTCTGGAGTGTGTGGTGCGGAGGGACTGAGATTTCTTTAGATGTAGCATTTCTAACAGAGCTGGGTCAGACATGACTTTGTAAGTCAAGCAGAGATCACCTCTAAGTAGGCAATATGAGACAGAGAATAGTTGGAATTTTTTTGAATCTGTCCATATAGGACAAATGTTTAAGGCCTAGGATCCTCTTTGTGAGGTACTTTTGTGGCCTCTCCAGTTGTTGCAGGTGTTTAGTGAGGTACATGCCAAATAGGGCATTATACTCAATGATTTATCTAATGAGGGAAGAGTAGAGGGAGACAATGACCTCTTTCTTCCTGGATGCAAAACCCTTAGTAAGGAGATGTGTCACATAGAAGGACTTTCTGACCACAGTGGCAATGTGGTGGTCAAAAGAGAGGTTGCTATCAACCTGTGTTCCCAGATCTCTTATAACGCCTTCTGTGTTCAGTGGACTACCATTGATGTGGAAATTCATGGGAACCAGGTTTTCCCCAAAGAGGATGACGAAACATTTTTTGGCATTGAACGTAAGACCATGGTTCTGACACCAGTCGTTGGTCTCAGTGAGGCCTTTCTGTAGGATGTCACCATCACTTGGGGAGTTAATAATAGCTCCCAACTTGCAATCGTCTGCAGACTTTGTCAGTCAGAGTCCCTTCATGTTGGTCTGGACTTCAGAGAAGTAGATTCCAAATAGGAGAGGACCCAGGACTGAACTCTATGGGATTCCACTCATGACTGGTCAGCAGTCTGACTTGGAGTCAACTACTTTCACACTGTGAGTTCTACCTGTGAGCCAGTTTGCAACCCACCTAGTAATGCAGGGGTTGATGCCTAACTTAGTCAGTTTTTCTATGATTCCTAAGTGGAGAATGATATCAAAGGCCTTGGCCAGATCAAGGTAGGCTGTATGAACCACCTTGCCTTCATCCACACCTCTGGTGACTGACTCAAAGAAGTTGACCAAGTTGAGCAGGCATGATCTACCCTTCACAAAACCAAACTGTGTGGGATCCAGAGTTTTGAGATTCCCTATATTCTTGTTTATTAGGTCCATGATGATGCGTTCCATAGCTTTGATTATCAGACTCATCAGACTAATGGGGTAATAGTTCCCAGGGTCTGGAGTCACTCCTCCTTTGTGGAGAGGGATGACTGTAGCAGTGTGTCATTCGGTAGGGACAAAGCCTGAGGTGAGGCTGTGATTGGACAGGGCACAGAGGTGACATGCCAGTTCACTCTGTAGTTCATGCAGAACACAGACAGGGATATTGTCAGGTCCCATAGAAGCTGTATTCTTGGCCTTGGACAGTGCTGTTTTAACCTGTGCAGCAGTAATACTGGGTGTCTGGCAATCTACTGGTATTGTGACTGGTCCTTTGGGAGGGCAGAGAGGGGTGAAGTTGGCACTGAATCTGTTGGCCAGTATATTGGCAATATCTGTTGGCTCAGTATAGGAGGTACCACTGTGCAGTAGCTCAGAGCAAATCTGGATATTGCCATGGAGATTCTTTACATAACTATGGAAGGCCTTGTGGTTGTCTTTACTATCTGCTGCAGTTCTGTTTTCATAGCTAGCTTTAGAGGATTAGATGAGGGATCTCAGCTTTTTGTTGAGGCTGATAAGGGAGTTTTTCCAGTCTTGGAACTTCACCTTATTTTGCATCAGTTTCCTCCTTCTGTTGTAGAGTTTGTTTATGGCAGGGGACCACCAGATTGGCTTCCTTTTTTTGGAGAAGAGCGTCTTGGTTCTATTGGGTATGGCGAGATCCATACATTTGTGTATGTGTACGTACAGTGCATCGGTGTATGATTTGGCGGTCATGCAATTATTCTCCATTTGCATGGGTGCCATGAAGTTAGCCACCTCTGTTTTTAGGAGCCCAAAGTTAGCTTTGGAGAAGTTTTTCATGGTGGTTACCTTTGCAGGGAGGTGGGGTGGGAGGGATGTGGATTTCCAAGGTGATTAGTTTGTGGTCAGATCTAACCAGGGAGGAGTTGACTATTGGTGTAGAGCAACTGTCACCCATGTTAGTAATGACCAGGTCAAGGATGTTGCTACCTCTAGTGGGGGTAAGAATGAGTTGGTCCAGGGCATTGGAATTAATGAATTCCAGGAAACGTTGGGCAAGTGTATTGGTACATCAGTAGTTTTCCCAGTTAATGGAGGGGTAGTTGAAGGCACCCAGTATGAGAGTGTTAGGTTGGACCCTAATATTCTCCAGGGTGCTTAGTAATGTGGTGTGTGAGTCTTGGGACATGGTTGGGGACCTATAGCAGGCTACGACCTGAATCGCTGTCTTACCCAATGTTAGCTGCACCTAAAGTATCTTAGATGTGTTATGTTGGGCTACTAGTCTAGAGGTGTGCACATCTTTTATGAATATGGAAACACCATTGCCTTTGGAGCTTTGGTCCAAGTTCTGGGGCCAAAAGGTGTGGAATAAGTTATAGCCTGGTAATGCAGGGGTGCTTTCTGCTGTCTTGAACCAGGTCTCTAAAATAATAAGAAATCCACTTCACAACACGTAAATACGATCTTCAGCAATTACATTCTGCTTGCTGGAAATGGACGTTATTTTAAATTCTAACGTCTGATGAAGTTGGCAAAGTGTCGCTGACGAAAAGCAGGATTGTTCTGTTGCTTAAAATAAAATTTTCAGTGGTTGATCGTATTTACGTGTTGTGAAGTGGATTTCTTATTATTTTAGCCTTCTGGTGGATCGTTCATCTGGCTCACGTTCTTTTTCCTGGTTTGTTGTCGTTTTGGAGTTGTTGAACCAGGTCTCTGTTAGGACACAAATGTCAAAGTGCTCCATTTTAAGGAGTGCTTCAAGCGAATGCATTTTGAGATTTAGTCTTCCAGCATTAAGCAGCATGACCCTCAGATTGCATTTGTTTGTAGCTGTTGCATTAATAATTTGGTCTTTGGAACACCACCTAAAAAGGCACTATAGGGGTGGCAAGAGCCTTGGCCAGTATCTGGAAGCCCAGAGGTGACAGATGCAGGCCATCTCTGGCAAAGCATCAAGGTCTGTCAGTCATGTCATCCCAGACAGCCAGATACTGGATCCCCTTAGAATGACACCAGAAACTTAGCCAATTGTTGAAATCAATCATTTTCTGCTTGTACTGTGGCATCGTTCTGGGTGATGGTAGGATGCTGCTCAGGGCACATCCAGTGTTCTTGTTGGCAAAGGAAGTATAGTGGGGGGTGGAACAGGCATTTTGTTAAACACATTTCAAGGTCTAAACATGCAGATAGTTAAGTTATTCCTCACAGAAGTCAAATTAGAAGGGAAGCAGAGGAATCCTTAAGCTGACATTGGGAACAATGAGGGAAATGAAAGCTGAAGAAGTTAGGTAACACAGTATTGCACAAAACTGATCTTGCATTGAAAACTTTTACACGACTGACTTTAAAAATCCTGGAAATTGAATGTAAGCATATAACAAATTTGATAGGTAGAACCTGATGGTAAAGATTCTTTTAAAATATGGAGAAATAAAGAAGGAAAAATAATGTCCATCCATAAACTGGAGTTTTAGAAAAGCACTTAAACTTTTTGTCCTGTTTACCTGTCAGTTATCAAGTCCCTTCCATCTGACTGGCCATTTGTTTCCCTGTAATGCCATGAATGCTGGGACATGAACCTCTCTGTAGTGTGGTGTCAAGGGTTTGAATCCTGAAGTATGTCAAAGTATAATGTAATGTTTATTTATATCACTATTACGTGTGTAACTGACAGCTGCGTATGTTATTAACCCACCATTATCTTGCTTACGTCTTAATCATGTTTCTACTTTTCTAGCCCTGTTTGCTCCCTATACGAAAATCTTTATTGAACAGAGCATGGCAGATTCATTAGGATGATAAACAGAAAAGTAGAACACCACAAAGTTGGTTAGATATGTCCTATAAAAAATATATTTTTATGTCTCTTTCCCTTTCTCCACATCACCGCCCCCCATCTCATCACTTTTTTACTCTTGCATGTGTATTAGGCTGCTGAATGTATTGTTCACCTTATGGGATATTACAACTGTCATTATTGTTGGATCCTAATGCCTACAGTATCCCTTGCTTCAATATGTTGTCACTGTTCCTTCAACAGTATGATTTTAACTTTGTGAAGTTGGCTTCGTATGTAGCGTGCTGAGATAATGCCCATATGTATACTTTGATTCTTGCGTAGTATAGGGTTCTAATCCGGGAGTATGTCAATGTCTTATTGCCTGTTTTTATATAACTATTTTGTATGTACCTGCTGGATACATATTTTATTAATCCACCATTATCTTACCTCTGCCTTAGTCTGGTGATCACCGTTTTGAACACTTTATTGCACAGAGCACGACAGAATAATGATAATGATAAATTAAGTAATGCACAACAACAGGTGCGTTTTAGCCTTAGGCCATACTATAGCAATAACCCACGCCTGGGTGTGGGTAATGCGGGATTTAACCACGGTTGGCGTGGTTTAAAGACAACCGTGGTTAAATCCCGCATTACCCACACCCAGAAGTGGGTTATTGCTATTATACAATGACATTATTTAAGAAAAGAAATAATTACTTTTCTTAAATAATGGCATTGTATAATGCCTCTTTGCTGCCCTTCCGCAGCTGTCTGGTATTCCGTGGCAGTTCTGATGTACTGCGCATGCCTACACAGTACATCAGAGCTGTGGGCAAAAGCAACGGAGAACGCAAGATCTCCGTTGCTTTTTACTGTTTCGCTATGTTAAATGGGTATAACATAGCGAGACAGCTTTAAAATAAGCAACGGAGATCTCCGTTACTTATTTTAAAGCTGTCCCGCTATGTTAAACCCATTTAATATAGCGAGACAGGTTTTAAAGCAACGGAGATCGCAAGATCTCCGTTGCTTACACTGTGTCGCTATGTTAAAGGAGTTTAACATAGCGAGACAGCTTTAAAAAAAGCAACGGAGATCTGCGTTGCTTTTTTTAAACCTGTGTCGCTATGTTAAACTCTTTTAACATAGCGAGACAGTGTTTTATACTAACGGAAAAAGTCCGGGCGACCAGACCTTTTCCCGTTAGTATATTGAGGGATTTACAATGGGCACCCTGGTTGGGCTGGCCAATCAGCGTGCACGTTTTAGAGGAAGAATTGTATAATACTACAGTTACTTCGACACAAATATGCTTAAGCACACTGCACTATAGCAAAACAAACTAAAACTACCAAAGTGTGCTACAGTTACTCTTAACATATCTCTTAGGCTGCCGGATGTCACGTGCATCCTAAGGGTTGTTACAGTTGATATAATTGTGGTTAAGGCTGATTTCTGTAGTCTTTTTTTTCAACATATTATAAGTGTCCCTTAAAATGTGTGATTTTTAAATTAACAAAGTAAGAGTTCCTATGTAGTAAGCTGACATAATTCTCCATTCTGTACACTTTTGTTTTATACTGTCAAGGGTTTAAATCCAGAAGTATGTTATACAATTATATAATGTTTTCCCATATTAATAGTATGTGTGTAACTGTGCTTCATATGTTATTAACGTACCTCTGTCCTCATTATGTCCTCATCATGTTTCCACTCTCCCACCCTTTCTTGATCCATATTGGAAAGATTTATTTACAGAGAAATGAGGTTTGGTAACAAACCAATTTGTCCAGGGACATCTTCAGAAGGGGGTTAGTTAAATACATTAGTGGGAGTTAAGAGGGTAGGGGGATGAAAGGGTTAATTTGGAGGAGAGATGATTGAAATGAGGTAAGGGTGAGGAGGGGCTTAAGGGGTTTAGGCAATTGTAACTGGGTAAAGAATCACATTTTGGTGTGAACTTGCTAAGGAAAGTTCATGTCTGAGACAACCTTAGGTATTCTAGGATAACAAGTAGGTCTCAGGTTAAGGGTGGATGGTGGGATGGTTGGTGGCAGGATTGTGCATGTTTTTTTTCTTTCCTCTCCCTATTGCTAATTTGCTGTGTTTTGGAAGGGGGAGAGGTGCGGCTGGGATGGTGGTAGTAGTGAGGTGCATGCCATTGAGTTGTTTTGTGTTCTCTTGTCATGAAGTGCTTTAGGACTTTTGGAGGGGGGGGGGGTTGCTGTGTCATCCCAGTTTGTGGATGCTCTTTTGTTCCCAGGGCTGTGTCTTTGTTGATTTGTGTGGGTAACAAGCTTCTGGATCAGTACATAAAAAAAAAAAAAAAAAAAAAAAAATGGCCTTGTTTGGTCACTTTCTAATGCTGGGGTTGCTTGGTTTTGTGGCTTGTTGTTAGGGACGTGGGCGGAGCGTTTTTTGATTTCTGCAGTTTGGTTTCATGCCATTCAGTTTAGTGGTCAGGGCATGTGCACCTTTGAATCTCCCAATTTCTGGAACGTATTGTTGTTTTCTTGCAGTGCTGTGGCTGTTTTGCTCTGTTCCCATCAGCTGGAGCTGCGAGAGGCTTTTCACGGGCTTCAAGCAAGGTACAGCACCAGTTGTCACCGCACATGTACAGTGCTTCTTAACAGTGGCACTTCTCATAGAATGGGACAGGAGTTAAGAATGTGCACTATCTGGTTACACGCATCTTGATCAAACAATGTAAGCATTTGTTTCCTGGGACATGTATAGTTTTATATATATATATATATATATATATATATATATATATATATATATATATATATTCGGGTGCATGAAGTTGAACAGCACTATAGTCTGCAAAGTGGGACAATTTGTCATGGGTGTATTTTAGTGGGTTTGTGAGGTCAAGGGAGGTGTGAGTGAGTTCTGTGGGGTAGCATTTGTTCCCGCTCATGCACGGACCAGATATACTTATAACCTGTCTAGATTGTTGCAGAATGTCCTCATTTTGCCACATAATGTTATTCTATTCCTCATAAAGTTTGTGGTTTTCCGGAACATCACTAAGGACTGAAGTAAGCAAATAGTGACTATATAAAGTTTTGAGTTTGACATCCTACAGAAAATGCATACTAACACAAATCTGGTTATTCTAGTGGTTTTTAAGTTTCTAAGAGCAATATTTAAAATCCATTCTGGTTTTGGGGGGGGGGGGGTTGTCCCTCCTTTATTTTAGGCTATGTCCAGAATTCTTGCACTTTGAAGTTGAGAGGTATGGGACCAGGCCAGTTCAGAATTACAGAGGGCATCCAGTTTGATTCACTTAGCACTCATAACGGCAGATTTCGTTTCACGGTTGGGCCAAGTGGCCCATTTTTTGCTGCTTGTTGCCAGCTGGGTATGGTATGTAAGTACAGTTTAGGAGGTGGGGAGAGAGGAGAGGAGGTGGGGAGAGAGGAGAGGAGGTGGGGAGAGAGGAGAGGAAAAAAAAACGAGGAACAATGCAAGGCAGATCTTTGCGGTAGCAGCAGGGATGTTTACGCTGCATGTGCTGTTGCTCATGAGGCTTTTGTTCATGCCGGTCATCTGTACAGATTTGTGCAGAGTGCTCCAGTTTATAATTTAATTTACACTTGTGGTCCATTTTCTACTTTTGTTCCGTTCTCTGTGCAGCATGATTTCTGCAGATTTCGTGCCTTTGTAAGGATCCACGCTGATGGGTAGGTTGCTTTCAGTTGACTTTTCAATCGGGGAGCGATGTTCATATCAGCTGTAGTTCTGACTGTTTTTTTCACCACTGTTGTGGCTTTGCCCAGATGCAAAGCAGAAATTGTGTGGCTGTGCCCTTGCTAGCAGAAATTATGTGGGGACAGCTGTATCCTACAGAACGTCACCTTTTTTTTTTTTTTTTTAATTGTGTTCCCCGCTATTTAAGATCTATTGATCTGTTGTCCGGTAATGTAGGTGTGGGGATCAAGTTCTCAGGATGGAATCTGCATTGGTGGCGGTGGTTTTGTATGGATGTTTCAGCAGTCAAGGAGGTGGAGAGATCTGTGAATATCTTTTGCAGGCTCTAAGCTCCTGAGGTGATGGTGTAGTCTGCGCATGCGTGGTGAGAACTGGAGTCATTGCTGAGGGAGATGAGTTGGAACTTGTAAGCTCTACCTACTGGTGATGTTGCCTTCGGTGTATGAGCTACAGAGAGTGAATGGTCTATAAGTGTAATCAGTGGCATGTGAGGAGTGTTTAATGGGGTGTTTGGGCCATCATTGGGATTAATATAGTTATTGAGACCTGTTAGAAAAGGGAGGTTAAATAGTGGGCATGTGCCTGGCTGAGCCTCTGTACTGAATGATTCAGTGTTTTTTGTTTAATTAATGGGCTTGGAAGCAGTAGAGGTGTGGTATATGCGCATGGGGTGTGAGACTGGGTATATGTATCTCCCAAGAGTGTGTCTTCCCGCTTTGAGTCTTATTTACTTCACATTGATTAACCAGCCTGGTGCATGATTCTGGTGTAGCTCTATCTGATCACTGGTGGTGGGTGGTTGGCAGGTGGATATTCTGGGCAGTCTGTGGGCTGGGGAATAGCCGTGATTAATGTGTTGCTGCTGTGCAGGTGCAGTTGAGGCTGGTTGCTGCTGTGATTACCTTTTGCAGGGTTGTAAACTTGTTTGGCATGATGATGGTGTTCTGTGATGGGTATATGGCACAAAAAAAAAAAAAAAAAAACTCTTTGATGGAGTTTTACAGCGACTTGTCAACATGTTAGATAAACATTGATTTGATTCAGCACACAGTGATACGTTTCAGCACTTAGTGATAGGTAACTTATCTGTTTGCTTTCCCTTAAGTCACACTCCATTTTAATCATATGTAGTTTCAGCATGAGCGCTGCTTTTTGTGTGGGATAGATTTGTACTGTAGTGTTTTGCCATCTGTTGTATCCCTGGGATGGCTATTCCCGAAAGAGGAAGCAACATACAGTGAATTACACTATAACTTAGTGTAGACATTAAAAGGGGTGTCATACTGATAAGGTGTTTGTCACATAGACACATGGTCTATGGTTTGAGAATCATCTACGTTTCAATCCTTCAAAAGGCAGGGTGTTTTATTTGTTTTCTTTTGCAGATTGCAGAGGTACAAAGTGGAGTGGACATCGGTTGGTGAACCTGAAGGAAGGGAATTCGAACGGTGATGGAGGCTGTTTCAATGGAGGTCCTGGTTGCTTGTGTAGGGCACATTGAGGTCACAGATGGAGAGTGCTGAGTGAACAAAGGTCAGTGTCCTGCTGGAAATGGATTTGAAAGGTAATGGATTCTGTTTGTGTGGATGTTTCTGGAGGGGTGCACTATGGTAGCAGGTAACTTTATTCGGTGGTTATTAAGGCACATCAGAGTTGGAGCAGTTCGAGGTCGTGTAGGGGCAAGTTGAGGGGGAGGTATATTTTGGGACAGGGTAATGCAGGTTTGGGGATTGTTTAAGGGGAGTTGGGGTTTCCACAGGTGGAGCTGAGGCACAAAAATCACAGGATGATAGGAAGCTATGAGGTGACTCGTTCTAGGGCCCCTGCAAGCTAGCTAAGTTCAATTCTTACTTCAACATGCTACTCCTATATTGTCCTTTAAGAGGATATGTATTCGTGACTTTGCTTTGGGGTGGTAGGAGGTGCTCGATATCGGTATGACTTTTATGGAAAGATATGGGTTTGATGTAGCATTGTGGGTATGTGTTTTTTCTTTTGGGAGGGCAGGGGTGGAACTAGATATTTTGTTTGTTAAGCAGAAGTTTTATGCACGGAATTTGTTTGTGATTCCATGTAGATGTAGGACATGTTTATTTACTTAACAGATACAAACGTATCAAAAGAAAAAAAAAAGGTTTGAGGATGTTCTTCAACTTCTTGGGTTACTGAAGCATATTGGCTAGTTTAAGTGGGTTGCTTAGTTAGGGATTAATAAGTTGGTGTAGTTTACTATTGTGTTGCCTTTGGGTTAATTCACTGGGATGGCCCTTGGGGCAGATGGATGGGGTTGATTATGGGGATTTGCATTTTGTTTACACATATTATAGGAGGTGTTGGGTTGGGGGGGCATAATTTGGGGGAGGTTGTGGTTTGGTGAATGACAGGACAGAGGGACGTTGAGTATTTGCAGTTTCAATTTAACATCAAGTAGGTTAGCGGGTGTTGAATATTAGGGTTCACTTCAATTGTGTAAGTTGGCAGTGGTATGGGTTGTGTTGTCTGTTTGTGGAGGTGTATCACATTGCATTAAGGTAAAGGCTTGCTGCAGGAGTTTGGGCAAGGGTTGCTTACTTAGGTGTGGGTAACAGTGGTCAGTGGGAAGAATTTTGATGGGAAAGATTTAGTTATTTGCCAGGCTTGGGAGCAAGGTAAGGTAGTTCAGCTGGTCAGGAGGATGTAGCTACAAGTACTGCAGTTGCGTGAATGACAAGGTTAAGTGAATTCATTTGGTTAGTGGTCATTGGTTTGAAGGGTCAGGGTAGGTTGACAGGGAAGATTGTTGGACTTTGACTATTGTCAAGATGGGTTTTGTTGCGGGGATTGGTGTTGGGAAATGGAGTTCAGGGGATTACAGTTTCTGTGGCATTTATGTTATGGCTGTATTTAGGCATTCTGACAGTGTTTTGAGGGTCAGCAAAGGCTAGGATCTTCATTATGTTCTATGCTTATACTGGATAGTTGGAGTGATGGCAGGATTGCTTTTGGACATTATTATATAGGGCTGTGGTTAGGAAAATGGTAGGCAATTGCCCTTGCGTGGCTTCACGTGGCATTGGGTTTAATGTTTTGGTGTTGCCTAGAGCAGGTAATGTCCTGGGGCTCATTAGGTTTTTAACATTGGTAGTCAGAATGAGTGAGAAGTTGGTTAATATACAGAAATTATACAAAGATATGGTTATTATTTTAGTATTGGAAAGGGATCATTGGTTTATTTAACTGTTAGTCAAGTGGCTGCTTCCGGTGCTTATATGACAGGGCTTTTGGGGTTGATAGAGATCCAGTTAGGTTTAAGAGGATGGGTACACCAAATGATGTTTGGCTGAATCACCCCTCCCCCCTTTTTATGGGTGGTTAGTTTGTTGAAATTCTGGTAGGAGAGAGGGGGAACAGCCTGGTAAGGCTGGTGGGCAGAGAAGAGGGACAGGCTTTCCCTCTTCTGTTTCCCTCTAGTGTTGGATGTTCATTTTAGTTGTAGGTAAGGACCCTGCTTATTGGTTTGGATGTTTAATTCAATAAGTGGTAAATATAAGCGAGCAGAGGTAAGGACGCTGCTTATTTGGTTGGAGGTGTAATTCAATAAATGTTATATGAAGTGAGTTGTGGGACGCTGCTTCCTAAGTAAAGTAAGCGAGTGGAGGTATGGACACTGCTTACTGGGTGAGGATGAGTGAGGTCACGCTGTCCGGATTAACATTACATGGATGTTTATGCTGTGATTAAAATCAGATATACTATGTTCAGTTGTAATTAATAAATATTGGTTATCAAAGCTATGTTATGGAAGTTTAATAAAGGTCGTCAAATGTCATTCAGTGTGATGTGTTTATTGATGGGAACCGGGAACAAATGAGGTTTGGTAACAAAACAATTTGTCCAGGGTCATCTTCAGAAGGGGGTAGATAAATATATTAGTGGGAGTTAAGAGGGTGGGGGGCTGAAAGGGTTAAATAAGAGGAGGGATGATTGGGTGGAAATGAGGTAAGGGTGGGGAGGGGCTTAAGTGGTTTAGCCAAGTGTAACTGGGTAAGGAATTACATTTTGTTGTGAACATGCTACCCCCCCCCCCCTTTTGGAGGATGGTGGGGAGTGTGGTTATTTTATCAGTCCATGGAAAATAAGGACAGGCTTGCTCTCATCTGTTCCCCTCTGGTATTGGATGTTCATTTCAGTTGGAGGTAAGGATGCTGCTTATGGTTTGGTTGTTTAATTCAATAAGTGGTAAATATAAGTGAGCAGAGGTAAGGACAGCGCTTATTTGGTTTGAGGTGTAATTCAATAAATGATATATGAAGTGAGTGGTGGGACGCTGCTTCATAAGTAAAGTAAGTGTGTGGAGGTATGGACGCTGCTTACTGGGTCAGGATGAGTGAGGTCACGCTGTCCTGATTAACATTACATGGATGTTTATGCTGTGATTAAAAACACATATACTATGTTCAATTAATAAATATTGGTTATCAAAACTATGGTATGGAAGTTTAATAAAGGTCATCAAAAGTCATTCGGTGTGATGTGTTTATTGAAGGGGACCAGGACAAATATCTCTATAAAGTGTATAGATTTCCATAGGATGTCCACATTTCTATATCTTAATGTTGTTGTGTTCATCATAAGACTTTGTAAATTTCTGGCAAATCATTGATGATTGAAGTCATTAAGTAATCCCATACATTTGGTTTTCAGACTTTATATTGGCCCGATTTTGCATGCTAAGAGAAAACCCATTATTATTATTTTATTATTTACATTTGTTGACCGGGATAGTCTGACTGGATACATGTCCATTTTCAGCGGAGGCCCATGGAGAAAAGCTCCAACACAGAGAATATATAAAGAACAAAAACAAGTGTTACAGAAATATACAGTACAGTTTCTACATTTTGGGAGTATGTACAAATATGTTACATACAATTCTTGTAAAAGTATTTATAAGCAATCTAAATACAGTGTATCAGCATGATACAGTTTTTTATTGCATACACAAAAATTAAAGTCAGAAGACAGGTACTTATAGGATGTAGTAATAGATAAAGTGGGTGAGGGTGAAATATTAGGTGGGTGTAAAACATTAAACTAATAACTTTGTAAGTTTTTAATACCATTATTTAAATTTGTCCCTAAATCTTTTTTTCTCAGCATTTGCAAAATGCCTTGCAAAAAGAAACACCTGGAACTTATGTGAAATGGCAGTTTAAAGCTTATAGCAAAATCTTGTGAGTTTTTGCTTTTGGCTGCATTGCTCTGATGCTCTTTGCACGACTGTGCTTGGCATCACTGTGGTATTGAAAGACAGACTGATAGCACTATGAGCACACAGATATTATCATGTCTGGAACAGGCTGCAAAGTACAATGTACTCCATATGGGATGCAGAATTGTAACTATTGTTATAAAATATGCTACCCACCAACTTCCATGCTTTATAGTGTTTCCATACACTGTTCCATAATTATTGACAATATGCTCATATCTTCCCAGAAATAACTTCAAGACATTAGTTACAATCAAAGCTATATGTGTTAACAAGCAGAGTACAATATTGCTGCTGTACATTCATAAGGTGACAGGATTAGTGTGGTTTCATTTCCATCCATGTTCTGAAGTATCTTAATTAAGACACATGCATGTCTGTTATACATGTATTGCATGTACTAATCAACATGTCATGCAAACACATACAATTGCATAACCAGAACTAAAACATGCCTGAAATAAATGAACAATCACTATGTATGAGGGTCGTGTAACTATAGACCTGTATCATTCATATGCTGCAGTATCATGACAAAGGTGTAAATTATGACGAATGTGTAAATCATTACACATAAAACATTACCATAAGGCATATCTGTTCTAGATTTCATCAGAATTAGACCTGTTTGTATTTCTTTTCTACTTATTTACATGAAGGTTGGCATGGAGGACCATAGAGAGCTGGTAATTCCTGTTCTAAGTTCAACACCGCATGAGATAATTATGCATGTACTAATAAATTACTCTCAGTCACACAAATGAGCTTGTTAGCTGAACACGTCAGGAAATGATACTGACAAAAACAAAAAAAGTGGATCATGTTACTTCTGCATGTTGTAATGGTTCATAGGTTCATAGGTAGGTAAGGCTATTGGCCCTAGGGCTTATATAAGCCTAGCAAAAAGGTACCCTGGCTTTCGCCACCCAAGAAAATTATTTTCCTGTGCCACTGTCTTGCAGAGTCACAGAAGTGATCCTCAGGGTGAATTTTCTATCTCCCATCCAATCATCAAGATTTTTCTTGAAGAGTGCTATAGGAAAATAAACAGCCTTTGCCAGTTTTGAATTCAGGACCCTGTACACCATACTCACAGCAGCTAACCACTAAGTCATCTGAGCTAGATTATATCACCCCATATGGGACTTGAACCCACAATCCCTGCCTTAGGGAGTCCAATACCTTGTCTATTAGGCCACTGGGGCCTGACTGAGCTGTTGTACTTATGATATGTGGATTTCACTGTGATGTTGATCGCACACTTCTTTCTATAAAGTGACATCTGCATTCCAACACTTACACTTGGAAGTGATGTGCAAATAGTACGAGGCCTTTTCACACATATTTCATCAGTGGTTTTAAGCAGTGCACCATCATATTTTTGCGCTGTCTGTTTATTACACTGCATATTGTCTAAGCATAAGGAAATACAATTGAAAATGGCACAACAAATGATTACTGTTTTCATGCAATCATCCTGAGCTGAATACTTGTGAACGCTTGGTTGTCAATCTGCTGTTTTACAAGTAAGATTGTCATCAAAACTCCATGGTGTGAAACAGCTACATGTCATTCAAATTACCGCAATGTACATGAATGTCAGGATAGATTAATGATCTGAGCAGTATGTAATTACTCGTGAGCATCACATTGTTGTTACTTCTGCCTGTCAAGATACATGCCTTTTCATCCAAACCTGTAATGCACACTATCTTTTCTGCAGCACACTGATGTGATAATCCTTACAGATGTGCATTATCCCACATTTAAAGTCACACTTTTCCTGTGGCAGTTGTGGTTGATATTGTGTTCGCCTATACTGTGTAAATAGATAGGTAGGTGTTCAAATACAGCACTGACTATCATAAGTACGTGTGTGTGTGTGTGTGTGTGTGTGTGTGTGTGTGTGTGTGTGTGTGTGTGTGTGCGCGTGTGCATCTGTAATACTAGGTAGGACTGGATTCACCCGAGCATCTGATATGTACACTTCCATTCGGGAAAAACATTTAAACTGGGACAGGGCTCCCTCATCACATTATCCTACTTTTTACCACAAAAATCTTCTTTGCAACTCCCTGATGAGGTCTTCCTTTTAAAAGTCCTCTTTCTCACTATAGAAGTCCAATTTCTCTTGTGGCATTTGCGGTCGATACTGTGTTCTCTAGATCATGTAACTAAATAGGTATGTGGGTTTGCATTCAACAGTGTTGTACGTGTGTGTGTGTGTGTGTGTGTGTGTGTGTGTGTGTGTGTGTGTGTGTGTGTGTGTGTGTGTGTGTGTGTGTGTGTGTGTGTGTGTGTGTGTGTGTATGTGTGTGAGGGTGTGTGTGTGTGTGTGTGTGTGTGTGTGTGTGTGTGTGTGTGTGTGTGTGTGTGTGTGTGTGTGTGTGTGTGTGTGTGTTAGATGGCTGTAATGCCAGGCAAGTATAGCTTCAACAACAGATGTATTGTATCCACTTCCATTCAGGAGAAGCATTCAAAGTGGGAGAGGCCTGCCCCATCACTTTATCCTACTTATACTACAAACATCTCAAATGCTTTTTTCAAGAAATCTGAACTATGCCAAAAATAATGGGGGAACAAAAACCCAAAAACAGAGACAGATTTTAAACATTGCTCTTACAAACTTAGAAGGTTGATAGAATAACAGATTTTTCATTAGATTACATTTTCTGAAGGATATGAAATCTGAAACTCAAATGTGTGTGATTATTTGATGACTTTTGTCCCCAGTGATTTGCCAGAAAAATACAAATTTTATGAAGAGCAGACTAAAAATATGAGGCAAAAATCTGGACATTTTGTGAAAATCTGGACAGTCGAGAGGTGTTCATCTTCTCTGCAACTCACACTGTAGAAGTCAAACTTCTTCTATGACATTTGCTATTGATATTGTGTTCTCTTGGTTGTGTTACTAGATAGGTAGTTTGAATACAGCATTTAAAATACTTTGTGTGTATGTGTCTGTAATGACAAGTCAAATTGGCTACATTAGAAGATCCATTGTGTAGAATTCCACTTCCAAGACATATTTACACCAGAGAGTGCTCTCTCCTCAATCTGTTGCACTTTTAGCCAAAACACGTTTCATGCAACACATTGATGTTGTTGTTTTAAATGTGCACTATCTCAGTATTGTAATCAGGCTTCTTCTGTGGTGTTGCTGTTGATGTGCTCTCTAGACTGTGTAATTAGACAGGTAAGTGCTTCAAATCCAGCACTGCTTAAATAGTTTGTGCATGTGTCTGTATTGACGTGTAGAACTGGCTCGATCAGAAAGTCCACTGTGTACATGTCCACTTAGGAAACATAGTTATTTGGGAGAGGGCTCCTGATCAGTTTCTAGCATCCCTCAGCAAAACCCAATTTTGGCAAAACACTGATAAGCTAATGCTTTCAAAGGTGAACTTTCTGCTAGCTGCTATCAAAGTTCTCCCATTTGCTGTCGATACCCTTTTCTCTAGACTATATAGGCGGGTGGTTTGAATCCAGCAGTCAGTGTGTATAGTTCTCTCACATTCTATGTAGAAATGGCTTTGACTACATATATAATGTGTAGCTGTACAGTGTTAGTGAGCTCTCCCACCACTTTCATTCCCATTTAGCAGACACATCACCCTATGAAAACATTGTTGATGTCATCCATTCAAATGTGCACTGGTACAGCTGTAAGCAAGCATCTTGTGTGGTGCTTGTGATTCATGCAATATTTTCTAACTTGTGATCTTAGTCGGTTCAAAACTAGACATTACTTCTTAGACTCGGTTGTATCAGTGTGTGTGTGTGTGTGTGTGTGTGTGTGTATGTGTGTGTGTGTGTGTGTGTGTGTGTGTGTGTGTGTGTGTGTGTGTGTGTGTGTGAGTGTGTGTGTGTGTGTGTGTGTGTGTGTGTGTGTGTGTGTGTGTGTGTGTGTGTGTGCGTCTGTGTTTGTGCGAGTGTGTGTGTGTGAATGTACATCAAGGTAACAATGGTGTCATCCACATATCTACTATGTACATGTATAGCTGGAGTTCTCTTTCACTACTTTCTGTCAATTTTATCACAGACAACTCCTTTGTTAAATACAGATGGTGCCATTTGTTGAACTGTGCCTTTTGTAGACCTAGTAGTAAGTCTTCTCCCGTTGGTGTGGAGAAATGATACAATGTACTGATGCTTGTTGATTTAATAAGCAATGAGCTTAAACCAGGGTTTATCTATGCATTGTACATTATTCTGCTTCCACCTTCACAATGATGACTGCATTATGCAACATGTAGGTTTGGGTATATCTAGCATTGTGCAATTTTTTGACAAGGAGGCATATCACTCCCTTGTTTTAAACAAATTACAGGCACACATATGCCTTGCCAGAATAAGATGATGTAATGCCTTCAAATATACACCATTTCACAATTGTTGTAAGACTTCTCCTGTGATGTGTTTACTCTGTAACAATAACCCATGGCTGGCTATGGATAATGCTGGATATACCCATGGATGGTGTGGCTTGGTCACAAGGGTGAAGTCCGAGTGACCAAACAAAGTCACCGTGGCTAAATCAGCATTACTCACACCTAACTGTGGGTTATTGCTATTATGCAATGACATTATTTAAGAAAAAAGTTACTTACTTTTCTTAAATAATGTCCTTGTATAATAGTGCCATGTTGATCTTCTATGTTTTTCCCTAGTATTCTGGGGCTTTCTTGATGTACTGCGCATGTATATGGGACTTTTGTTCCCATGTAGTACATCAGTGCTGTCTAAAGGCAACAATGGAGAAAGGAACAGCTCTGTTGCTTTTTGTTTTGTTTTTACTTAAAAAATAAATGAAACTAGGAGACTTTCAATGCACAGGAGAGATGGGACAGAGAAAAAATACACACAAGGGTAATCAAGTATGTCTCTCTTGTTTTGCATAAGGTACCTGATTATCCTTGTATTTTTCTTTGTTCCATCTGTCTCATTCTTTTGAAGTCTCCGTTTTTTGAAAGTTTATTTATTTATTTTTTTAAATAAAAAAGCAGTAGCATATGTTAATAGAAGAACGTCTGGATGACCAGTCTTTATTCCATTGGTATATGCTAGATTTACAATGGGCATGCTGGTTGAGCTGACCAATCAGTGTGCATGTTTTTTGAACATTAATGGCCAGTCATTGTATAATACACAATATGCGTGCAAGGACTGAATATTATCAATGTGTGTCAGTAATACAGCCTATGCACACTGATATACATCATGGAATTCAAAAGCACAACCCATTTGTCAGGGGACTGACTACACTTGAGTTGTACCTTGATTTATTGGCATTCTTGCATATGTCACATGACCATGCCTAATTTTGCATGTGTGAATGTCACATCTGCTATAGAGAGACAAATGGTGCTATGTATATCAGATCATTATTCTGTTTATATACTGGTCAATTTGACACATCTGTGTATGTGTCATGTCCTGCATTTTGGTGCATACATACATACATACATAGCATATGGATGAACAACCAGAAACTTTTTACAGTTTACAACATGTGGTTTGCTAAACTTTCTTTCATCATTTATTACTATTATTGGAATGATTGCACAGGTGTCTGATTCTTCTCCAGATTTCAGAATTGCACAGATGCGTAGTCTAACATAACTACCATCAGTACTGTTTCCCACATACATATAAAGCAAGGAAAGAATTAACAATTTATTAACCTGTATGTATGTTATGACATCAGTCATTTGGTTGTCATTAATAAGCTTTCATCAGTCTTACAGTATTACAATGGCAGGGTATATCCATACACCTGTCACACAAGTGTAGCTAGGCATTCTCAATATAATCATGTGTCAGTAACATAAATACTACTGAGCATGTCACAGAAAGTGTATGCATTTAGGTTCCATAGCTTGTATTCATACCAATGTGTATAGTTTCCATTAACATACAACACATGCTTGGGTACTACATGTTTAACTTTACAGTATCCGTTGCATGGTTACAAGTGACCAGAAATGGAAAAAATAACCCTTTCTGAGGTGCATAAAACAACAGCTGTAGGGATCAGTTATTTTATACTTTACATGATAGATGGAAATATACCACACTGTTGGTTACAACAGATGACTTTCTGGATACACATCTGATATACAATGACTACGGTATATGCAAATATCCGCTAATGTATCTTCTGTCCTTGCTGATTCTTATCTCAACTATATTCATCTATATCACATTTAATTCCTGGTGGTCCTATGGACACCGCTGCTTTGCAGCCAATTAAAGCAGCTATAAACATATTTAAATAGCATCCTACACAATCAGACACAAGATATGCGAACTTGCATATATCTTCTCTTCAATGTGAATACTGTGAGTATGGAGTTTTGCGTGAGGCTAAGGAACTTTGGATATTCATATAAAACCTATACAAAGAAGTTCATACATTAACTTATTTTGTTTATGATTATGATTTATACATTTAATGTAGTCATTATTAACAAAATCTCTGTAAACAATTAAAAAACATATGTTACTTTAATGCATATAGTGTACTCTGATTAGTATTTTGATAATTTCCTTTGACTTTTTTATGTTTAGTTGAAAAATAAGCAAGATTTTATTTATAATGGAAACATTAAATAACTACACATTTGCAGGACTTCCTTAAGTATGAATATTTTATTGAATGCACTGGCTGTAAATTATATATTAGTAATAATGAAGGTGCAAATAATAAATGTCGTAACTGTGTTAAAGTAAGTGAGTTGAGTATGATTGTTGAAAGCAAAATTATTGACATTTCTACTAATTGCAATTACAGAAATGTAACTACAATTCAAACAATAGATATATTTTTTAAAACTGTTGGACAGAGGACGTTGTTATTTCTTCTTCTTGTATGGTAGATAATTCAAAGCAATCTGAGTAGTTAACTTGGGAGGATTTTAACAAGAATATAAATACTCAATCAAACAAAAGAAAGATGAGGGGGAAGAAGTATTTTTCTAAACATAAAAAATAAGGTTTCAATATTCAAAAAAAAGATGGCGAAAAATAGATAATTATTTGATGGCAGAAATAAACACAACTGAAGAGTGAAATAGTGTCAATATAACATACTGCTCCTTAACCTTTTTAGAAACCGGCATGACTTCAATGAATGATTAATCTTCAATATTAATTGAAGCTCAGTAATCCATCAGCTGCTTCGAATAGTATTGAATTAGATAAAGTAAATACAAAGGACTATATCAGCTTGAAAAATGAAAGCGTTAATAAGGTAAAAAGGAAGGCTCTTGGTAGAATTGGAAGTAGTGTCACTTAGAAAGATGGAATACACAAGATAGTAACTACACACAAAGACTAATTTACTCTAGAAGAAAGACATATTGCTTGTTCTATTCCTGAAGGTGAACTTTCAAATAGCACAGGGAAGGCAACAAGTCATAACACAGCCAGTGATACCTTGCAACAGGTCATAATACAGCCAGTGATACCTTTCTGACAACCATTTTTAATGAAGAATTTTTGATAAACAATAATATTAGCAAAGACTTTAGGTAATGATATAGTATGTGACGTTTTCCCACTACACATAATGATTTATTGGTAACTGAAGATTCTCTGATTAAGTATTGTGATAGAAGGCTTTGTGGTATAAACAAGGAAAGAGTTACATCTTCCTTTTTGATGGGATTAAAGCTTATTGAGTTACCAAACTTAACAGATAAAATCATGGAGATTAAAACAAAATATGAGATGTTTGTAATACATACTTGCACAAATGACTTGATGAGTACTCCTTTAAATTTAATAAAAATGTCCTGTCTTAGATGTAATTGAAAAAGTGGAAAATGAGTCAATAAATGTGACTTTCAGTGAAATTATTCCTCCAGTCAGATGGAATGATTACTCATATTCCAAGGCACACTTGTTTAATTCTTCGCTTCTACAACTATGTGCTTTATGTATTTATTTGCACTGACTTAGTAAGCATCAGGCAAGTTGAAATACCATTTGTATAATATTTCTTGATTCCCGCTAATTTGTACACATTATTACTACGACACTAGCAGAATTAACATCTCTGCATTGTTTGCCTACTAACACTGATATTTACTAGTAAATGCAACTCTAAGGGACTGAGCAGTAACCAATTGCAATAATTTCTGCCTAGAGGTCTTGTAGAACTGTTGCTTGTATCTGATGATTTATACCTAACATATATAGCTGTGCTTGCTTACCTGTTTCTTACTAGACTGTATTTTTGGAAATCAGATCATGCTGTTATTTGCCTAGTATTTATTTTTTTAGAACTGTTTAGGTGTTTGATGATTAGTACCTAATACATATAGTTGTAATTGCTTATCTGTTTTCCACCTTACTGCTCTTCTGGTAATATTCTTTTTTGTAAATCTTCTTTCTTCTTTACCTACCTTTTAATAGCCTGGGAACCTCAAGTATCTAGCACCTGCAAAACACCCTCCTGAAGTTCTCTGAACATAAATCTGGACCTTGAAACTACCCTCGGGCTCCCTGAGTGACCATCTGTTTGTTTTTGTAGAACAGTGGAAGTATGTACTGTACTTGTAAATAGTAATTTGTACTGATAACTCCTGACAAATTACCTTGCTTTGCTAGGCTAGTTCCCCATTACAGGTAGCCAGCAGCCTACAACTCACCTCTAACTAGTCTTTTATTTCTTTTTCATCTTCAATCTACCCCTTCTAGACAGCCTTGACTCTCTTGTTCGTAGTAGGTTGCCCACTTACCCCTCCTGTAGCCTACCTACCTTGCATGTGAGGGATTTGTTGAAAATATAATTCTGGCCACTAGGTGGCGCACTACCTCTACAGCTCTGCATCTTGATCTTAACCCTCTCCTCACCAGACCTCCAACCCTACCTCTAGCCCTGATTTCTACTCTGTCCAGTCTTAGTTTTTGTGCTACACCTCTCTATCCTCACCCCTTGATTTACTGACTACTCTCTATTTCTCCTACTTACACGTACCTTACTGTAGCCTTGCAACATACTCCTGTCTATAAGCACCTTAGATTAAGCCTGTTTTACTCGCTTTTTCATTCTTCCATTCTTAAACTTACCTTCTGATTACTCACTTTCTACTGATTGTCTTACTTGGTTGTCCACTCTCTTGTCTCTACCCGCTCCGTTCGCCCTGCGGGCTCACTCCGCTCCCCTACCCTACCCCCAATTCCCACCCACCCCTAGTGCTCCTACATTAATACCTCTAGAAACCACACCCCTCTTTTATCTACCCCAATCAAATTACTACACATCATACACTCACTCCACCTCTTCTGCCAATCACCACACCCACTAATTTGTAACATCCTACCTCCACCCCAAACTACTTATTCAAACCACTCACATTGCACACAAACTTCTCTCCCTTACTCACCTCCCCTAGTACTAAAATGCACACAACTCAAAGCTCCACACAACTAAAACTTCTTGTCTGCTTTTCATCTCTCTCCTGTCTTATCGCTACTTACTTCCTAACCTTCTATGAATACCCACTGTACCCTAATATTACTACTTCATCTAAAGAAACCTCTACACCTTTATCAACCTTCTCTTCTACCCTCCCAAACCTTACAATTCTAGCAAAATACACTCCAGCCAAATACCACAAATTTTCTCACATCAAATCTAACAAATCAAAATCAAAAAAACTAATAGCTTATATGAACTTCTTAAACCTAAAGATTTTAAACATCTCCATCTACTCTTGGATGGGGACATAAATCCAAACCCTGGACCAAACCATACACATTCAAATACTTATAAAAAACAAGACATAACTCCCACTCTATCTACTACCAGACCAACTAACTCTCTCTACATTGCCCATCTCAATATAAGTAGTATTTGTAATAAAATCTCTCAAGTACATGCCCTACTAGAAATCCATCAATTTGACATTTTATGCCTAACTGAAACATGGCTTAAGCCATCCATCAAAGACAGTGAAATCACTCCTCCTGGGTATAACATCATTAGACTTGATCGTATTACTAAAAAGGGTGGGGGGATAGCAATTCTCCATAAAGCTCATATCCAAATTAGCAGTATAGAACAGACTCTTAGCCCTGATAACAATGCAGAAATCCTTACCTCCAAACTTCAAATCAATAGTTCTAAAACCATTAATATCACATGTGCTTATCTTCCACCAGGAAATAACATTAACACTTTAGAATGCATACTCAACACACTCCACACATACCTCCCCCAAGAAACAATACTCCTAGGCGACTTTAACATTGATTGGTATTCCTGTAACAAAACAAACCCTACCTCCCATATTAACCTTTATGGATTTACACAACTCATAGATAACCCTACTAGAACAAATAAAACCAACAAAAAAGAAACCATCTTAGACTGGATTCTTACTAATACTCCTCAACAAACCTACCAATCTGGCACTCTCCCTGAAGAACTAAGCGACCACTCATTGACCTATATCATTAGGCACAGAACCACCCTAACTTTACCTACCACATATAGAACCCTTCGCTCAAAAAAACATTTCAACTATGAACACTTTCTTGATGAATTAACTCAAGTTAATTGGTCTCCCTAAAACATCTCCCTCTAAACAAAGCAGTCCAACATTTTAATTCCACATTCCTATCTATCCTAGACCACTATGCCCCAAATCGCACTATTAGAACTAATGCTAAAGTAGCACCCTGGCTAACCAAAACCACTCGACAACAAATTATCCTTAGAAACAAATACTGGGCAAAATGGCGTGCCACCAAGAATCCAACAGATCACCAAAACTTCAAAGAACTTAGAAACAGTACTAAAAAAGCCATCCTAATGGACAAAAAAAATTACTACCAACATTTCCAACAAAACTCCAAAAAGGAACCTAAAAGATTCTGGTCTAGCATCAATAATCTTTTATCGCCTAGCCAGTCTATCACACCAACCCCTGAGGGCTCCAACCCAGAAAATCCCACACAAACAGCCAATGACTTTAATTCATTTTTTACTAATACTATCCAAACTCTTGCTAGCCATCTATCTCCTGATACCTCTAAACTACCCCTCCCTACTTTAAATCTACCTTCTTCCTTTCATTTGCAACCTGTATCTACCTCCTTTATCTTATCACTGCTTCAAAAGCTAAAACCCACCACTCCTTCTGCTGACAAACTTCCTGCAGAATACTTGCAAATATGTGCTAAAACTATTGCCTATCCCATCTCTATACTAATAAATAGATCTATACAGGAAGGAATTTTCCCATCTATTTGGAAGATATCTTATATCATCCCACTACACAAAGGGGGTAAGTCCAACGACCTCTCTAATTTCCGTCCTATAGCACTCTTATCACCTTTAGCTAAAATTATGGAAAAATGTATTCACAAACAACTCCTTAACCACCTCCTACACAATAACCTACTTGCTAACTGCCAACATGGATTCAGACCATCACATAGTACTACTACAGCCTTACTCTCCTTTACCAACTCCATTAATTGTAACCGTAACAACTACATCCTATCATCTTCAGTCTTCATAGACTTATCTAAAGCCTTTGACATGGTTAACCATAAACTTCTTCTGCATATTCTTAAATCACTCTCACTTGATCCTCCTTCCTTAACTTGGTTTACATCTTACGTAGAAAACCGACAGCAAGCAGTTCTCTGGAAAAATACTTTATCTAGTCTCCTCCCCATCTCATTGGGAGTTCCACAAGGCTCTATCCTAGGCCCCCTTTTATTTTCTATCTTTATAAATGACCTCCATCTAGCTATCCCAAACACTATCTGCATACAATATGCTGACGATTCTACTATTATCTGCTCTGCCAATACACAAACTGAACTACAGTCTATCACACAAAAGGCTTTTACTACTGTCGAGCAATGGTTTACTGATCGCTGCCTACTGCTTAACCCTAAAAAAAACAAACTGCTATTGTTCTCACCTTCCCATAGATCTACCCCTCTTAACTTTACTCTTACTTCCATTGACAACACCATTATTTTCCCAGAAACGACTACCAAACTACTAGGAATTACCATTGACATCAACCTCAGCTTTGATACGCATATCAACAATACTATCAAATTAGTTAATAAGAAAATAGGTTCCCTTTATAGAATCAAAGCCTTCCTTTCACCAGACGCAAAGACAATCTTAGCCAGATCCCATCTAACCTCTTCTCTACTATATGCATCTGCTATATTCACTAACCTTTCCAAAAACAATATCAATAAACTAGCACAATCTTACCATAATATTGCTCGATTTGCAACAGGAACACCATTTAAAACTCACCACTGCCTGAACCTAAGAGAACTAGGTTGGCTTGAACTCCCTAACCAACTCCTATTTCAACAATTCCAAATAGCTCATACAATCCTATACCAACCAACTAAAACACCCATACTCACTAACCTCATTACACCGTACAATAACCTGAAGCATCTACGTTCTTCCAACAAGCTACTGATAAATATTACCAAACCTAAAAATTCTGCTGGAGATTGCCTCTTTTCCAACTCTGTTGGAAAAATGTGGAATAAATTACCCTCTGACATCACATCTTTGTGCTCTCTCTCACTTTTTAAAAAACAAATAAAAAATCATCTCAACAAACACTGGCTATGCTCCTGCACCAACCCAGGTTAACCTCACTCCTTCCTCTTCTATACTATCTATCCTTACAGTAACTTTATATGTATGCTTTCTGATAAAAAAAAAAAAAAAAAAAAAAAAAAAAAAAACAATTAATGTTGTTACATTAATGTTCCCTACTTACTGCTTTTTTTCTTGTAAAATTGTATGTAACAATGTCTATGTTCTGTTTCCTATATTTTTTTTATATATCTGTAATCTACCCTTGGAGCTTTTCTCCCCGGGCCTCTACTGAAAATGGACATATATCCAGCTAGACTAGCCCGGTCAACAAATGTAAAATAAAATAAAATAAAATAAAAATAAATAAAAATGTAATCTGGGTATTATTACAATTTGAGAAGATTTTAGATATGATCTTAGAGTGTATTCCAAAGACTTATTACATTTAAATGAATATGGTTTTGAATTACTTGCTGGGAAAATCAATGATTGCATACAGGCCTTTTAGGACAGCATTCATGTACAAAATCAGTGATGATGGATATTATAAAATTGTGAAAGGGTTTCATTATAACATGGGTTTAAGTGAAAGTCCATCAAAATCTATCAACGTGTACTATTGTAATGTTCAAAGCAGTGGCAAAATTTTGAAGAATTAGAGTTTATAATTTATGAGAGTGGTTATGGTTTAATAATTGTAACAAAGGTATGTAATTTTGCTGATATTACCAGGTTGGGGTTTATCAAATATGAATATCTTTGCAAATCCTTAAGGGATGGAGGTATATTTATATTAATATTAATGAAAGATATATTACACCATGAATTACTTATCACTGACAGCATCAATGAATCTTTGATGACTGAAATAATAGGACATTGAGGTTCAATAATATTAATGGTATATTATCATTCACCTAACATGGAAAAAAAGTTAAGCACATGGATTTTCTACATATATTAGACACACAACTATCACATGATAAAATGATTTTACTGGGAGATTTTAATTACTATGATATAAACTGGAATACATACTTTGTTAAAAATTAATATTCTAGAAAATGTATTTATATAATATTCTTTTGTAATTTAACACAATTAGTAACAGAAAAACACTAGAAAAATAATATGCTGGATTTAATATGTAGAAATGAAACAAATTTAAATTCTGATCTGCAAATTAGCATACCTTTGGATTTCTCAGACCATAATTCTATTAGTTTTGAAATCAAAGTCATGAAAAATTATATTCCTAAAACAAACAAGTATAACTACAGAGATATTGGTTAGAGATCACTTAAAAATAAAATCTCAACAATAGATTAGAGGATCAATTTATTAAATAAAGAATGTGAGTATAAGGAACATGACAAGTTATTAGTTAATCTGGTTCAATTTAGTCACATTTCAGAATGGTATTAAAAAGATACATTTACTGGTGGGATAAATCATTAATGCAATGCAAAAAGAAAAGTAAGATATTTTATACATATAAAAAATTCATACCAAACAGAATATGAGTAGGATGAATAAAATAACTAAGGCTTTAAAGACTAAAATAAGATTATGAAGAACTGAGTTTGAAATCAAGTTAGCCACTTGCAATAATAAAAAGAATTAATATAAATTAATATAGGAAGATACATAACCCAGCCATAACAATAAAAATAAATGGCACTTTATTATAAAACCCATTAGATATAGCAAATGCATTTAATGAGTATTTCACTGTGTGACATGCCCTCTCTGGGCCAATAATCAAGAAGCCTGAATTCTCACCACTGACCCTGGAGAGGGACATTCACTTGGAACAGAAACAGATATACACAGTATTTTCAGATACAGCTTATTGCATCAAGCACAATTTCTCTTAAAAGCACACAGGGAACACACTCCGTCTAGGATCTGGATTTCTCTCTCTCTCTCTCTGGGGCTCCAGTAAGACTCTCCACTGGCACAGCTATAGAGTTTATTCATCTGCTGACTGTCCAAGCCAAGTCCTCCAGCACTCTCTTTCTGTGAAACCATTGCTTTGTGTACCTGCTCCAAGCGCACACACTCTTGGAGATTTCATTTACACACAGACACACACACACGCATGCACACACACACACACACACACACACACACACACACACACACACACACACACACACACACACACACCTGGGAAAGGCTGACACAGATTTACTGGCTATGCCCCCTTCTGCCCAGGCTATAAGGTAGTTACTGCCACCAGGCACTCCAAAGAGCTTAGTGGCTTAGTGGGCTAATGCAGTAGGCAAAGCCAGCTACTTTAAGACTCTTATAAGGGTACCCAATTATACTGAGTGAAATTAATATTAATACAAATGGTAGTGTTTTGACCAGTGCAGTAAGACTTTCAGGAGTGGCCACAGAGTCACCAAAACTCAAAGTTTAAAATATTCTCTAAAGGACCAGCCACAATGAAAAGTTGAAATATACTAATAATGAATAATAAAAGAACATGAAAATACTAAATATCTACTTACAATAAACACCAGTGTTTCAATCACAGGAAATATTAAAATAATACAGATGAATAGATTCACATAGTTACATAAAAAACAGTGCTTAACTAATCTCGCTATATTTTCCTGACTGATTTAAAGAATTTCTATTCTCTGGTTCACTTACTAGAGCAAGGCAAGATGAAGTAGATGAGAGGTCCTTCTTTGTCAGGTTCCAAAAACACAATACAATGAGACTTCAGTCTCACCTAGTACTAAAATATCATTAAAGAGCTGGCTTACAGAATGACATCACATACATTTGGTCATATGACTTCTGGTTCCCATACTACCCCATTGGCTATAAGCTGTCAGGATTTAGCACATATGTGACAATAATACACACACACACAGAGCTTTGCCAAGATGTGTTGCAGCTTCTGGAACTCAAAAAACAATAAAACACTTCCACTCTTCCTACAAGGGATAATAAACCATTCTTTGGCACAGACATTTTCTCTCTGGCTGCAATCAGAATTGTAAGATCCAATCTTTATGGCCTACCTGGTAATTTAATTTCAAACTATTTTTCAAAGTTAGCTGGGCTGAGATTAGCCTCTTCTCTTCCAGTATCCTCTGTTAAAACATATACATTTAATTGAGTTACAATACAGCCAAGACCCACTGTTGGTACATTTTTAACATAAGCAACTTTACAAATACATTTTCAACAGAAGCATATGTACAAATCAGTTTGATATACACATGACATATAATTCTTTACAAAATTCCAGCTAGCTGTGCTGGCATATGTTACACATCCACTGCCCTACTTCTCCTGGCATAGCTGGCAATTCCTCACATTGTCACACATTGATACAGTAAATTCTAAAAGAGAAAGTAATATGACTTATGACAGGTTGTTTTCTTTAGTCGTAGCTATACTCGGGATCTCAGTCCTGCCTGTTCCGTTCGCCTTCCACTGCTCTCCCGGCTCACTCCACTCGCCTACCCCACCCCCATCCCCACCCACCCACACTTTCATTTCCTTTATACACTCCCCAAATTAACCACACCCCAAACTCCTCATCCTTAAACCCCACCCCAACTCTCCATAATGAATCTCATCCTCTCCTCACTATCTCCAATCTTACCCTCCTTCTTACTATCCACTCAATCAACCACCTCCTCTTCAACTCTTTCCATTAACTTCTCCTATATTTATCCTCCTCCTCCCAGACAATTATCCTATTCTCCCCATCATCTCTATATCATCAACCCTTTTCTTTGTTCACAGTGTATCAACCCCTTGTACTTACACTCTATCTCTCTTCCTCTGTTCTTCCTGTTTAACTGCTCTATTGCTCTCCACATCCTACTTCAACCCTCTACTCTTGACTAAGCCAACCCCCACTCTCCCACATACCTACACTGTTTTTCTAACCTTTAGCAACTTTTCTATAGCTCCTACAGTCTTCTCTAACTGCTTAATACATTTCCCTAAACTCAAAATCCAACGACAAACCTCCCCATACTATAAAGTCAGATCTAAATATGCTATTCTGAATGCTCTCTCAAACACTAAGATATTCCTCCTCTGTAATCAACTACATTTTGATGACATGCACCACAATCCTGGGCCACACACCAACATCTCTAAACAAAGCAATAATGTCTTTGCCAAAATTTCTCCATGACCCCCTAATATTCCCACCTTAACAACTCTTACTGCATCCATTGACACCAATAACCTCTCACCTCCTAAAACCTTACTATTATCTCTCTCAATATACAAAGCATCACTAATAAGGTGTCCCATCTTCACTTTCTCATCACTCAACATGCCCCTGACCTACTTATCCTTACTGAAACTTGGTTACAACCTCACATCTCTGACTCCGAAGTACTTCCCTCAGGCTATAATATTTTTCGATTTGATCGACAATCTAAAAAGGGGGAGGAATAGCTATTCTATACACAGAACTAATCTCACTTTACCCCCTACCCACACCCCTCCCAACTTTTACCCTGCAGAAATTCTGATGGTCAATTGCAAACTTACTAAACCCAAAAACCTCACTATTGCTGCCATCTACATCCCCCTGGAAATAATATTCTTATCTTGGAACACTTTTCTCATGGGTCTCTGACAACATCACCTATGAAATCATTATCCTGGGTGATGTTAATATTGACTGGTCAACTGTAACCTCCTACTCTCCTCACACTTGCGTCAACCTCTATTGCTTCACACAACTCATCACCTCTGCCACACACTATAACAAACATTCCAACACTGGTACTACTGTCAATTGCATCCTCACCACTAACCCTAACTTCTACCACAATCCCTGTACTCTTCCTGATTCTCTCAGTGACCATCTTCCCACCCTTGTCCATAGAACCTCTCATCGTCTTCACAGATCTCACCTTTTTAAAAACTGTCACAGTCTGTCAACCTTCAATCCAGATACATTCAATAATATACTTTCCTCCTTCAACTGGGCTTTCTTACACAACCTCCCTCTTGACGATGCTGTCTCCAAATTCAATGATATTTTCCTTAATACTTTAAACTCTCTAGCCCCCATTAGAAAAATAATATTTAAAGCCAACTCATCTCCCTGATAATCACAATCCACATGCAACCTGATGTCACAGAGATATAGGGCTTGGGAGACATGGAAAAAAAGCCAACTGGACAATCAACTTTCAAATTTATAGAGAACTTAGAAACACTACCAAGAAAAATACTGAAAAGGACAAAAAAAGCAATATTATGCTAAACCACTTAACAAGTGGTACTCTAATCCTAAACAATTTTTTTACAATATTAATAAGCTTATCTATCCTGGTAGGCCTGCTACACCTAGTCCCTATCTTGACTCCTCTGACCTTGATACTGCCACTCAGCTAAATAGTTTCTTCATAAACTTTATCAAAACGTTTACCAAAAATAGCAATGCAAACCATTCCTCCACCAAATCCACTCCCCTCTCAACTACCCACACTTTCACACTTAAGCCCACTCCCACCACTTATATAAGATCTCTCCTAGCTAAACTTAAACCTTGTTCTCCATCATCAAATAACCTTCCACCACAAGTTCTCAAAATTGCAGCTGACTCCATTGCCTACCCCATCTCCATTCTCATAAATAACTCCATTCTTAAAAATACTGTACCCAAAATTTGAAAAAAATTCTATGTCATTCCCCTTCACAGAGATGGGAACTCCACAGACCCCTCCAACTATCATCCCCTTGCAATCCTATCCCCTCTCTCCAAAATAATGGAAAAATGCATACATAAACAAATACTTGAACACCTTCTACAAGAAAACCTCCTAACTTCCACACAACATGGCTTCTGTCCCCACCATAGCACTGCTACCTTTCTCATTACTTTCACACAGACCATTGCCAAAGCACATGATGAAAATAAACTAGTCTCATCCCTCCTCCTTAATTTTTCTAAAGCGTTCTATACTGTCTCTCATATTCTGCTTCTGTCTAAACTCAAACATCTCAAACTCTCACAATCTACCTTACTTTGGTTCAACAGCTACCTCTCTGATAGATTTCATTCTGTTAGATGGCACTCAGCATCCTCTCCCTTCCTTCCTGTTCATACCGGTGAACCCCAAGGTTCCATTCTCGGCCCCCTCTATTTCAACATCTACACAAATAATCTATGCACATCTTGCCTCCACTCTTCCCTTATACAGTCTGCTGATGATTCTACCATCATATCTTGCTCTGATAATGTCCCCCCACCTTCTGCCACTTACCCAGGACTCTCTCCTCTCTGTGGAAAAATGGCTAACTAGCAATGAACTTCTACTTAATCGAAAGAAAACAAAACTTCTTTTCCTCCCAAAATCTCTACAGCACTGTAAAAACTCCTTGTTAGTCACATCTCTCGATAACACCACTATCTCTGTAGAAACCCATACTAAACTCCTTGGCATTTATATTGATGATCAACTAAAATCGATGTTCACATTCACCAAATTATAAAAAATAAACACACCAAAAAGTAGGCCTATTATATAGGAATAAAAAATACCTGACGATGGATACAAAATGGTCATTAGCACAGGCTTTTCTATTGCCTACTCGATTCTATGCAGCACCTATGCTCTCTAATCTCCAAGCTAACCTCATGACCAAACTTGAATCCACCTACAATAAAATTGCTAGGTTTGCAGCAAATCCCCCCTACCACTCTCATCATTGCACTGCCCTAAAAATCCTACAATGGCCAGAACTACATAACCAACTTCTGCTTCCACAGCTCCATCTCACCCACTCATTACTAACTAATGCCTCCTGCTGCCCCGCTCTCTCAAACCTAATCTCCCGCTATAGCCCCAAATGTTATCTCCAAAGTGCAGGCCAGAATCTCCTGGAAGTATATAAGCCCAACAGGCAAATTGGTAAATGTCTATATAGTCAAACCATTGTCTGCTCCTGGAATAAACTTCCCCCAGACCTTAGAATGATCACTGACAAGCTCTGTTTTAAAAAAGCACTAAAATATTATATACTTAATAATTGGACCTGCCACTGCCCCTCTCTAACCTGACCTCTTACTCCACAGTCTCTTTTTCTCCTACTTGACCTCTCAGATAGACATATATTGTGTAATGTACATTTCCCTTATCAACTGGATGAATATTTCATAGAAAGTTATAATTATTTCTCTGTGTTAAGTCTACTTTTTTTCCTTATTGTTCTTAAGTCTTAATGTGTTTTCTGTTGCTTTGGTTGTAAATAAGTTTTGTATCTTTTTGTTGACATATCTGTATAAGTTTTTCTTTACATATTTGTAATCTGTTGGAGCTTTTCTCCTCAGGTCTCTACTGAAAAAGGGTGTTTTGCCCAGTCAGACTAACCCAATTAAGAAATGTCAGATAAATAAATAAATAGGTTGAATGTCCAGGGTGTTATATGTCCTGAAATTATGTTACTAGGAAAGCTGCAAAATAAAACATCTGCTGGTCCTGCTTGTATAGCCTCAATACTTAAAAAAAGGTATAAGGGATGAATTGGTAAATCTACTTAGAGTTATATTCTGCTGTTTGCTAAAGACTACCATGGTGCCTAGGACATGGACATTTAAATTAGTAACACATATACATAAGAAAGGGACCACTGCAAACATGAATAATTCTTGAACTATAAGTTTGATGTCAACATTAGGAAAGTACTTTGAAAGATGTTTAGTAGATCATATTGTTAAACACACTGTAGCACAAAGTAAGGTTGATTTTTATCAACATGATTATATTTCTGGCAGATCTACTCTGACCAATTTAATTGAATTTCATGATTATGTCACAAATGCAGTTGATTTGGTATTGCCTTTTGTTGTTATATATTTTGATTTGGAAAAGCCTTTGATATATTATCACATAACGTTATGTATGAGACTCTTTTAAATGATAACTTAATCCATACTTAAACTGGATTATGAAATGGTTGCTTGGAAGGAGACAACTTATTATAATTTTTGGACTGAGTTCCACTCCTACTCATGCAAACATAGGCGTTATCCGGGGCTCAGTTTTAGGGCCTTTATTGTTTAGTTGTATCTTTGCTAATTTTTCCACTTTAAAGTTTGGTTGAATGAAGAAATAATCTGACGATTGTAAACTTGGGCATGCTATTTCAGCTATTGATTATTATAAACTGAATAAAGAGCCGGAATAAATTTCTTCCTGGGCAAACAATATATGCATTAAGTTTAGCACAGATAAGTGTAAAATCATTTTTTTGTTAAATCAATTAAGAGGAAACCTGTTATTCAAAATAACACATTTTTAGAAGAAGTTGTTGATTTTCAAAATTTAGGAATACTGATTTCCTTAAGTCTAATTTTTACCAAACATGTTAATGACACTGTAGCAAAAGGTATGAGACAGATGTCTATATTATGTTACCAAAAAGGCGTTCCATCGAACACTGTTTCATTGACCTTTAAAAAGCGAACTGCCATTTCAGTAAATGGCTACATCAGCGATTTTTTTCCCCTGGGAAAAAAATCACTTGGCCATCCTAGTGAGTTTGCCCTTTTCTCCACTGTAGTGCAAACTTGGAGTTAGTATATTTAGTTAGGGGCATGTGGGGGGCGAAGCCCCCACTTTGTAATGTTTGAAGTGATATGTCATTTTTCATAGGGCAAACAATTTTTTTCCCCTGGACAAAAATCACTCATGAGGCTGTTCGCTTATCTGGCAGTTTGCTTTTTATGGGTTGATGAAAAGGCATTTGATGGAAAGCCTTTTTGATAACATAATATAGACCCACGAGATGGTTTGGATTATTACTGGACTTTTTTTCCTTAGGAGAGGAGGAGTACATGGTATAAGTATATAAGAAATTTGTTAGACCAGCTTTGGAATTTAACATCTTTTGTATGTACAGCAGCAGAAAGCTTGCAAAACATGAGAATGTGCAACTGTTTTAAAGGCATGCATCTGGAGCATTTCTCCCCCAGGCCTCCGATGAAAATTGGCTTTGTTCCAAGTCACACTTTCCTGGTAAACAAATGTTAAATAAATAAATACATTTACAAAGAAAAATCCCACAAACATCTCTATTATCCTGTTAGAAGTTCAAAAATAGATTTATTTACTGTTCACTACAGCTATATCAGAGGCAAGTTAATACTTTGTTATATAATTTTTAGGAATGACATGTTATAAGCTATGTCTGATCTTAATATAAACAATAGTAATAAAACTCATAAACATAAAAAATGCACCGTTGAAATTGAAAAATAACATTATTCATTAAGAGCAAACTCCATAACCTAGATACCTCCATGTTTATGGAACAGGCTTTCTATGGATATAAGGAAATCTAAACCTCTTACAAAATTTAAAGGTAAATTTGATGTTTGATTTGGTCTACATGTGTTTAACCTACAGTTAACTGAGTCAGCATTCATAGATGGCCTTAGGACCTAAATGTTGAATAAATAACTTATGAACTTATGAAAATCCTTCCTTTGTCAGCATTTCATTTTTATTCATGTATATATCCCTGAGTGAACAGGATAACTTGTATATATGAAAATATATTTAATTACTGCTGTTTGGGCATTAATCTAATTATACCTAAGTATACTTCATCATTTAGCTTCCCCTGCCTCTTAATTATTTCCTTCAGTTTAGCCCTCCTTCATATTGTACTGTCCGTGCTTGCTTACTGGGGTTTGTGGGTATGTACAACATGTTGGTTTTATCATGTGCTTATCCTCCTTGCACCTCTTTGTGGCTACTAACAGTTGTTTTGACCATGAAGAGGTGCTGCTAGATATCTACGCTTGTTTAGCAAGCAGCTCCCAAATGCAACTAGCACTGCTTGTTGTGCTAACACCAACACACTGTGTAGACATAGGGTGAAGTGTACACATACATTAATGAATCCCTCAGCTTTACTAGGCCACGCAACAGGAACACATGCACAACACATTACAGACAGTGTTGACAAGATTGGAGGATGCATTCTTATATGTAAAGAAAATATTTTTTTTTTATCTGAGGTATATTAGTAAGTACACATGGCTTAAATCCTGTAGAGACAAAAGTAAAAGTCATCATAGGGATTCTATCTTGTTAAAATGCTACAGAATTGAAAGCATATTTGGGTTTAACTAATTATAACAGATTTTACTGATTCTAGAACATTGTTACATATTTGCATCATTTTACACAAATATATGTAGGGATATGGGGAAAACATCAGGAAATGTCATTACAAAATTCAGAAACTTTGTTACTTCCAGACAATGTACTTGCCTAATATTCAAGAAAGCACTTATGCAAGAATGTGGTATTTTGCCTTAGAGAATGGACAAACTATATACCTTCACTCTGACTGGAGGACAAACATTCTCCAGCAGGGTGTGAATAAAGAGGTAATGCCCAGTAAAAAAAGTCCTCTTCTTCATGACAAAAAAAAAAAAAAATGTCTGATATCTGTTGACATTTGTTTACATTTTCTAAATATAGCTTCACTGTATAGTAAGTGTAAAACTGAAAAAAAGAAAGGAAGAAAGAAAAACAAAAGCCAATATAATGAATGTCTGTGCACATATGCATATGTGTATCTATGTATATCTGTGTGTGTGTGGTGTAAGAGAGAGTGAGAGAGAAAGACAGGAACAGAGGCATTACTGATTGCATCTGAGAGTCCATCAGCTGTTAGAATGCATTCCATAATAAGAATAAGAAGTGTGAATCTCTAGTATCCATTACTACTGACTGATTTTAATCCTCAGTGATTTACCAGAAAAACAAACATTCTACACGAGACAGAGCAGAGCTACACAGGAAAATCAGGGAGAGTTAAGAGGCTTGGGGAGACAAAGATTACTCTTCCTTGTATTTGATTATTTTTTTAATTCATTTGATCACAATAAGGCAACTGAAGGGTATTCATTAAACAAAGTGGCTGCGACTGCTGGGTGTGTATGTTTCTATGTATCTGTGTGTGAATTTGTGCATCTGAATGCTTATGTGTATGTGTCTGTGTGTGATAAATGAATAACATAGTTTGGATGTTAAATACTTCCTTAAACAACTATTATATATGCTACAGGAAGTTTGAAACATTAGGCGGAGCAACTATTTTTCATCAAAAATATAAAAAATGTATATAACAATTAAAAACAAACAATAAATGCCAAGAATTGTAACAGATAACACATTCTCTAAGCAAAATAATGCTGTCCAGGGTGTGCATTATCAGAGAATTAATGTATCTGGAGTTGACCTGACAACACCCCTGGGCGTCTGTTAATTGGCTTCTATCTCCCACCATTTCAGACACTATTGTTTGTTTATAGTTTAGAAGTGTGCTTTTCCAGAGGATGTCTGATGGCTTATATTTCACATGCAAATCCTTGCTGAGGAAAAGTATTTAAAATTAGACAAGAAAGACTGGCTATATTTTTTTATTCAAGTTTTTCATTGTTAAGATCAGATTTCACTTAAATATAGTTTGCTTAAGATAAATGCAGTATTGTCTTTACATAGGCCTAGAAATGCAGTCATATTAAAGCAGACGTATATCTCCATTTTACATTTTACATGCAGTTTCAATAGAAGGGAATGTTTCATTAATGGACACTAATGAGCTCAGAGAAATAACCTTCAGATAAGAATGCAATGTGCCAACAGAATGTTCAGTATATAGAGTACAAACAGATTGTTTAGATGGTATGAGGTTTTAAGAACCAAGGTTAAAGAGACCTGTAGAACTTGTAGGAAATTTACAGGGTTTTAGTATTATTAGGAGAGATACTTCAGACACAGAAATCAGTAAGTTAGTTTGGACCGATACAGATAAAGTCATACTAGTGGAGTCCACAGATGTTTGCTACAGACACTCAAGACTGAGTGCAGAAGGAACAATTCTGAGTACAGAAACTATGGTCAGTATACTGAGTGCAGAAGCTGTGGACATTGTAATTCATTGTATTTCAGCTTATCAGCACTGTTACTGGAGACAGGAAGATTTGATTCAGATATTGTGGACATCTGCGTCTACTGTGTGCTAGTATTACATACTAAACTAAAAACTGGCACACAAAAGAAAGACTGGCACTTTTTAAGCACAGTTCTGGTTAATTAAAAGATAAGGACATTCATCCTAGTTTCTCCCAGTTATTTACAGTTTATTCCAGCATTCTATAGCCCTTTCAATTCACTCATAAATATTTTGATGGTCTGTTTTTTTTCCATAACACACTGATTAAATATCATTGATTATGTTTAATGGAATTAAATCTATTCCATATAATTCCCCATCAGGATAAGGGATTCTGAAGTCTACTTGTGTTTAGGACAGTACTGAAGCATCATTTGCTTAAGGCTTACACTTATAGAAGAGGTGGCATTTCTTAAACATGTTCAGCATGATCTAAGCATTACTTAAACATATTCACCATGAGCTAAGCATTACTTAACATGTTTGGCATGATCTAAGCATTACTTAAACATTTTCACCATGAGCTAAGCATTGCTTAAACATGTTCAGCATGATCTAAGCATTACTTAACATGTTCAGCATGATCTAAGCATTACTTAAATATGTTCATCATGATCTAAGCATTACTTAAACATATTCACCATGTGCTAAGCATTACTTAAACACGTTCAGCATGATCTAAGCATTACTTAAACATGTTCACCATGATCTAAACATTACTTAAGCATGTTTACCATGAGATAAGCATTACTTAAACATGTTCAGCATAATCTAACCATTACTTAAACATGTCCATCATGATCTAAGCATTACGTAAACATGTTCACCATGATCTAAGCATTACTTAAACATGTTCAGCATCATCTAAGCAGTACTTAAACATGTTCACCATGATCTAAGCAGTACTTAAACATGTTCACCATGATCTAAGCATTACTTAAACATGTTCACCATGATCTAAGCATTACTTAAACATATTCAACCTGCGCTAAGCATTACTTAAACATGTTCAGCATGATCTAAGCATTACTTAAACATGTTCACCATGATCTAAACATTACTTAAACATGTTTACCATGAGATAAGCATTAGTTCACCATGATTTAAGCATTACTTAAATACATTCACCAAAATCTAAGCAGTACTTAAACATGTTCACCATGAGCTAAGCCTTACTTAAACATGTTCGCCAAGATCTAAGCATTACTTAAACATGTTCACCATGATCTAAACATTACTTAAACATGTTTACCATGAGATAAGCATTACTTAAACATGTTCACCAAGATCTAAGCATTACTTAAACATGTTCACCATGAGCTAAGCATTATTTAAACATGTTCGCCAAGATCTAAGCATTACTTAAACATGTTCACCATGATCTAAACATTACTTAAACATGTTTACCATGATCTAAACATTACTTAAACATGTTTACCATGAGATAAGCATTACTTAAACATGTTCACCATGAACTAAACATTACTTAAACATGTTCAGCATGATCTAAGCATTACTTAAACATGTTCACCAAGATCTAAGCATTACTTAAACATGTTCACCATGATCTAAACATTACTTAAACATGTTTACCATGAGATAAGCGTTACTTAAACATGTTCACCAAGATCTAAGCATTACTTAAACATGTTCACCATGAGCTAAGCATTACTTAAACATGTTCGCCAAGATCTAAGCATCACCTAAACATGTTCACCATGATCTAAGCATTACTTAAACATGTTCACCACGATCTAAGCATTACTTAAACATGTTCACCATGATCTAAACATTGCTTAAACATGTTTACCATGAGATAAGCATTACTTAAACATGTTCACCAAGATCTAAGCATTACTTAAACATGTTCACCATGAGCTAAGCATTACTTAAACATGTTCGCCAAGATCTAAGCATTACCTAAACATGTTCACCATGATCTAAGCATTACTTAAACATGTTCGCCAAGATCTAAGCATTACCTAAATATGTTCACCATGATCTAAGCATTACTTAAACATGTTCACCAAGATATAACACCTAAGATACTCTGTAACTGTTACTTTGACTTACATCTTACCTGACATACAACACTTACAGATTTGCATTAACATAGAACTGCCATCACACACTTTCTACTAGACACTGTAACGTAATCTGGCAAACCCAAATTATTGAAAATAAAGAGTTAGAGTCACATCTTTTGTTGCATGTATGTTGTGAAACACTATTCGTCTCAAGATGCTTTGCTTTACAAGTTTGGTGCAAAGTAATAATATAGATTTAATATTCTCAATAATGTTGGCATTATTTACAACATGCTCACTGGTAAGAAAGCTAGCATTAATGCTAACTATTGTTCAATGAGTTGATAACCAGGGCACCGCTTCTGCTTGTTTCATTTTCTTCCTTAGGTCTGATTTTTTCCTTTCCATTAGTTCATGATATACTTCATTCTGCTGAACATAATATATGCTTACTAACCTATAATATCTGCAAGTTATTGTGCTAGCTTCTTGACTTACTGTTATATGGGAGATTTTTCTCCCCAGGTCTTCTCTGAAAATAGGCCTTCGTAAGTTGGGAGGGCTAATCCAATTAAACATAAATAAGCACTTGATTTCAACAAGAGTACAAAGGTAGGTGGTGCTGATGATACGATAAGAACAAGACTGACCACACATCAGGCAAACGTCATGTTAATAGTAATCATTCAGTAAGATTAAGCATTCCAGAAAAGGAAAAAAAAAACAGACCTGGATACCATTTATCTAGGTGTTAAATGCCATGAACAATGTAGCTCTGCAAACATAAAATGTAAATAACTGACTGCAGGAGAAGATATATTTATTTTTCAAGGTTCATCAATATGTACTAAAAGACTGGCTAAAGTTTATTCTCTGTAATCCAGTGGATTTCCTTATTTGCCCCATGTGTCATTGAATGATGTGTGTTGCTGTATCTAAGGTCATAAGACTGCCAGAGGCTTATACTCTAATAATGAAAATGCTGCATCAGGCTCATGCTGTAATATTTAATATGAAGGGTGTTGTACAGTAGCTTGATATGCATTCAAATGCGAAGAATTAAGTACATTTTTGCAATGTACCAACCATGCAATAAATCATCTCTGAATGCACATTTACAGTGATGGCTGTGGTCCAAATAACTATTGTCTCTAATCCATGCAGGATATGCTGGCCAATCACTTGAAAAATGTTTTTTTTTCTTTGACATTTGCTTATTTGAAGTAGATGTATATATGTGCCTTGAATTCTTCTATGTTTTAAGCAACCACTGAAAAACTAAGGCAACGTTTTAGTATATACAATGTGCTGTCTCTCACTGTTACCAATGAGTGTATGGTTACTACAGCCACCAATATGTGATGTAGAGAGTCTACAATCCTTCAGGATTGTCTCCTGTCCTTAATAAGTGCTGGTAGCAACAACAAAAAGAGAATAAAATATAAGTAATTATGAATCTAACTCTGTATAAATAAATTGGTGACATTCGGCCCTAAGAGCATGTAAAACATTTGCTTTAGTGCCTTGGACCATGCCTCACACTACCTACTCCCAAATAAAGTTCACACTAACAGCTAAAGAGCAGGGATATGTACACTGGCTTCACCAGACATTCCCCATCTCATTGTGAGCTCAGTGCCTTACAGTGGTAGTTTATCCTTAATAATGCAACTTTACTAAACAATTACATTCACACAATTACACAATCATTTCCAGGAAGGGCTAGTAAGACCTTCTAGGGCCACAAACCTTTCCTGTTTCAGGGTAGTTAGTAATGCCAGTAAGACCCTGCCCCATGAACAAAATACAAATCATTACTAGTTACTTTATCATCCTTGGAGATAAGCCAAATAAATGGTAAAATTTCTAGCTAAATGTTTTTCTCTCTCTCTCTCTCTCTGTCTCTCTCTTTCTTTTTCAGTGGTAGATGCCACCAGTCCTGCAGCAACAAACAGCAATACCCTTATATTAATAAATACATACATACATACATACATACATACATACATAAATAAACCTCATGATTTTAAAAGTGAATATTTAGACAAATTAAAGAATTATTTGCTAAAAGCAAACTAAGTAATACAGTTAGGAACAGTTTTACATAGTCACCCAGGTGACTTGAACAATAATAAAGATTAACCTGATAGATATTGCTTAACCACTTTATGGGTAAAATAATTCCTGTACTCTGTCTACCACTACCTAAGAAATGCAAAATATAACAGGCCAAAAACATTAACAGAAAATAAGCTTAATCATTCAGAAAGACATATAGCCCAAAAACAATCACATTTGTGACACTTAAGACTGATAAAATCACTCCTGTGAGCTGGGTTTTAGGAAATGAATCATACCACCTAACCTCTGGAGAGACAGTTACACAACAGGTTATCCCTAGGATATATAAATGTAATACAGCAACATTCAAGCAAACTTCCCCTTTAAAATCTATGGCACTTTTCTTGCCGTATCAATCAGAAATTAAAGGGCAAAGGTTTTATGTTTTCCTAATAATGAATAGTCTCTTGGCGGCAGACATGCTGACATGATCTTAGTTTCAAATGAAGCTCCATTGTGCACATAATGTACTGGATCGGTGTATCTGATGAGATTACAGTGCCCTACTCCATGTTGTCATTTTACTGCCCCATTTACTTACATTGGAAGTAGTGAGAAATACTGCCAGGTTTCAGAATACCCAGTAAAAATGCCAGTGACTTTCTGCAGTGATTATTACATGTTACACTATCTATGAAACGTTCTTGTAGAAAGAAAAAAAAAAGAGGTAACTTAGCCTTTTTAAAAAGTGATGTTTTGTAAGTCTGAAGTTCTGCGTTGTACACTGCAGGAAAAAATCCAACTGTATACAATAGCACTGAAACAAAGAATTGTTAATTTTGATCCTGAAAATAGGCTCTGTTTCTAGTCGGACTTTCCTGGTCAACAAATAAAATAAATAAAATAAAATCCGATATAGTTTTATGACCTCCGTGGGTGTGAAATAACAATAAGAACAATGGGTAAGTTGCTAGGTTTGGTTTCCTTAGCAAATTATTTTCAGATGTGACAAGTAAAGTGAGGCAACAGCAAGGAAGACAAATTCATAATGACAAGTATGATGAGGTTTCATTCATCTCTAACATGGTGTGCACTCAGGAAGATGACTAAGCTAGAAATGCAAGAGAGGAAAAAAAGAGAAATTGCTTTTTTAATTGAGAAAGTATTCAGACAATTCTTGTGGAAGGGAAACACTATTTTAGAAAAGGAAATATTGCATTTGGGGTGTAGTTTTCATTTTAATAACTGGAAAAGACTAGGTCAGCATCATTTTAATGCCTGAATAAGAAGTTGTCCATTTAGCCTTGACTGTATGAGTGTATGTGCTTGTAAGTTTATGTGTGTGTGTGTGTGTGTGTGTGTGTGTGTGTGTGTGTGTGTGTGTGTGTGTGTGTTTATTTTTCTCTCCTCCACAGAAGCAAAGGTACTGCTCATTTTACAGCTGACTTTCTACAGTTAAGTACAGATCCACAGCAATTACTTGCTCCATGCAGTGTTATTCACATACTTTTTCCATAGAATTATATGTTTTACTTCTCTACTGCATTTTACATAAATACAGCTGTAAATGTTATACAATTTTTGCACACTCATGACTGTTACATTTTAATATTTTGTTGCAGGTTTATTTAGAATTCCCATACACTGTATAACTAAAATGCTAGTATACGATAACAGATTTTCAGTGAGATCATATTTGAACGTCTTAGTAAGATAATCTTAAAATCTGATCTATTTTATGCTTTATATAATTGTATATGCTTTATCTAATGATCTGGCAGAAGGAGCTGTAGAAACCTTGAAGGCAGGAATTTGGAAACAGAATTGTTATGGAATGATTTTTCCTTGTTTAACTATAGAATTACTCCTAAGCTGACAGGATTATTTTCTGCAGAAATGTGAATTGTCAGAAGATATGTGATCCACTTTTTATTTGCTTCTACCCAAGTTAGTTGCAAAAAATCTGAAGAAAATGGGGTCAGAAATGCATTTCTGATAGAAACATCAAAGTGAGAAGTTTTGCTCATGGCAATCAAGTTTATCTGATGAACCGCAGATCTGGATCTAAGTGGCTCTAATGATTTACTTGCTGTTAAGGAAAACTGAAATATCTATAGAAGGTGCAGCTGAGCCCATATCAGTGTCTGCTGTGTGAAAGAGGGACATTCTGACATCTTCAGAGTTATTTTTTGCTACTCCATCTAGATGTTCTGTGCATTAAAGCGCTACTACTCACCTGAATGACTGTGTCATACAGAAATGAAACCCATTTTATTTGGAAAAATGTGAATGCATTCTGGTTTTACTTAAGGTGTCATGTTAAATCCAGAGTTTCCTAAATAGAAACTTTTACTCTTTAGGATATCTAATGTGCTATGCCTTATTAATACTGCACCACTAAACACATAACTACTGGATTTTCAAATATTTTCTGTACTATTTAGAATGGAATTTTTAGTATAAGAAGCAAGGCTTGTAATATTTTGGTATTTATATACTATGCTACTAGATTGTATCATCTATGTAAAGATTTATTGATACAACACTTATTCTATAAAGCTTGCCCATATCAGATTAAGCATGTCTGGATGTAGCTTAAAGAAGCAGTTCTGTGTTGGTGTGTTGCTCATATTATTCCTGGTGGTGATTTCTATTCAGTTTGGATTATTTGTTAAAGCCTTTGAAACATTTAAAGTGCTGAGCTTTGTATGTAAAATATACCACAATCTAACGTAGTCTAGTTTGTGTCTTGTGTCCCACTGGCCTTTAGATACTGCACACTTCTTTCCATTAGGAATGATTTACTGATTTCCTTGGCCCTGTGCTTAGACTGTCTTGCTTCAACTATTGTGAAACAAATGTATGTCTGTTCTCTTCCATTGATGCTCATTACATAGCTAAAAAAGATAGTACTATTTTATTATTTATTATTTTTTTTTTGGCTAGTAGCCTTTTTTTCAAGGGAGACCCAAGGTGGTATTTATACTATTAGAAGAAATGTAGCCAGGCTGTCATTGAACTTCCCCTACTCACTACTGTTGCAAGTTGCAATTTTGAAGGAACACTTCTTGTTTCCTTTCCAGGCACAGAGGCAGCCTGAAGAAACAGGGAGGTAGATGGAGAGAGAAGGAGATAATAGAAAGGTGAGAGAAATGGAGGAAAAAGCAAATATTGAGATTAGAGAATGTCTGCAGGATTCTAAGAAAATGTTTCAAAGAAATCTATTTTATGGAGATGAGTCATCAAATGACGGAGGTATGATTGGGAGGATAGTGAGATGATTTACTTAAAGAAATGGTGATGGAGAGCCATCCAGAAAATTTAAGAGATGTTTCATTGGGGGACATTATGAAAAAAATACAAAAGGGTGATTCAGAGACAATCCTAAAGAATTGTGGTGAGATGGAAAAGAAAACATGAAGGGAAAGTAAAAGAAGGCAGAAGGGGAATAACAGAAAAGAAGGCAGAAGAAAATGAAAAAACAGATGTATGCGGTAAGGATTCAAAGTAAAGATAAAGAAATAGACAAGTTATGAAGTGTGGGACAATTTAATACCTCCTTTAGGTGTAAACGCACATGAGGTAACATGAGGTAACAGCATTTATTCTTATTAACAAAGTGGCAATTTTTGGGGCAATATATTTGAGACTTTTTTCAATGGAAAATTTTCTTAGAAAATATAAAAAAAGGAAAGACTGTTTCCCATGGAAGCTTTATGTGATAAAAGCATTTAACAGGGAAATAAAAAAGAAAACTCATGTGCAATTCTAAACAGAGATAGAAAGAGAGACTTTGAAAGCACATTTGAAAACTTTATATAAAGAAGTACTGGACTTTGCAAAGATTTATAACAAAAGGGGTTTATTGACTGCTGTCTGAGATTGTAATAGTGTGTTAAAAATAAAAAGAGAAAAATTATGCATATATCAAGCATGATATATGTGGGGGAGAATATAGGGTGTTATAAAATATTGGGGACAACCCAGAACATTTTTTGTGGAAAAGAAGGACATTTGATAAATAACTGCAACAAAAGAAAATTTGTATTTGTGGGAAAAAGGGACATGATGCAAAACGTGTGAATTGAAATTTTATAAATGTAACAAAACTGGATATTTATGGATAGATTGCAAAAATGAAAATAAGAGTAAGGAAAAGAAAGAAAAAGAGAAGAAAATGAACAAAGAGATGACATTTTAGAAGTAGTAGAAACAGAAGATAATTTAGATGAAAAAATAATAAAGTGGACATAGAAGAAGGTTTTGAAATAAGTGATAAAGAAGACGTAAATTGGGAGGTAGTAAAAGAAAAAAATCTGTTGGTAAAAGGTTAAAAGACAGAAAAAGAAAATTTAAAGGAATAAGTACAAAGGGGGTAGTATAATGATTAAGGTGTTTAACTCACAGACACAAGGTGCAGTTTTTGGTTGTCACTTTTGGGAGGGAAATTGCATAAGCTTAAAATGTCCTGTTAAGAAGGCTAGCCTACTAATTAGCTATGAGCTTATCAAACCATGAATACAATGACAAATAAAAAATTTAGAGTGCTTCCTGTAAATGTGAATAGTATTAAGAATATAGTAAGAAGAATATGGATTTTGGAGTAGTGTAAGACATGTGATATAGATGTAATTATATTAGAAGACACAAGACTTTTAGCAAATGAAGAAAGGTTGCAAACAGAGGAACTATGGGGAGGAAAGATAATCTGGAATTTGGGAAATGGGAGATGTTCTGGTTTAGCTATATTCTGTAGAAATACAGCAAAGATATTACATGTAGCTTTAACAGAAATGGGAAAATTAACCATTGTTGATTTAATATGAAAAGAGGAAGTATATAGAACTAAAACATTATATGCTTATACTAATTGTAAAAAAGGGAAAGCTTATTTCAGAAGATTTTGGACTATGTTGTGATAAATATGAATATTATAATAACAGGAGACTTTGATTGTGATTTAAGAGGTAATGTTTTTAAAAAGAAAGGAAATGATATAAGAAAAATGTTAGAAGCTATAACATGTGGTAAGTTAAAACTTTGGGACAAAAATTCATAGACTTACAAAAGGGGTATGTATGTATAGAATGGAAATATATTATTTTATAGTATCAGAAGGTTTAGTTATTGGAGAACAGGAGGGAGTTGAAACATGATTTTCTAATCATCTTGCAATATGGCTAGAGATAGGCAAAGGAATAAAAAGGATAAATGAGAAAGCATGGAATGAAGAATGAAAGAGATTAGTAATACAGTTATGGAAAGATCATATTACTATGAGAACATCTTATAAAAATTGTTCTGAAGGGTGGATGATATTTAATGAAAAAATAAAAAAATGTTTTTTTACAGTGACAAAATTATTTGAGAAAAATAGAGAAAGAAAATATAAAAGCACATATAACAATGCATTGGGAGATTGAGGACATAATGACAGAATGTACTTTGAAAAAGCAAAATAATTATATGAATGAAATCAAGAAAAACTGCAAGAATTGTTATATAAGCAAAGATAGTCTTTATAAGAAGAAGAGAAGTATGAACTTACTTAAGCTGATTAGTAAAGGAAGATGATAGTGTAATGAGAGAAATAAAAAAACAAAAAAGAAGAAATAGAAAGAACTCGGGAAATGATTGTGAGTAGTGTAGTGCAATATATACAAGAAACTTTTAAAGAAAAATATAATGTAGTCAAAAACACTGAAAATAAAAAAAGCTAACAGAAAAAGAGAATACAGAGCTGGAAAAGGAGATTTCCTTAAATGAGCTACATAAAGTATTAGTAAAAGTAAGTATAGATTAGGCTGCAGGACCAGGTGGAATATGGTATGAAATGTACAAATATTTAAGGGGTTGGCAAAAGACGTACTTTTTAAAGATTTTGAATGAATGGTTAAATGAAGGTTTTATGTATAAAGAATTATGTAGTGGAATACTTAAATTCATATGGAAGAAGGAATATCGAAGACAATTAAAATCTGTAGACCAATAGTATTAAATAATAGTGATTATAAGATCTTTATGAAAATAATACAGAAGAGATTTGAAACTAGAATAGGAAATATTATGGAAGACAGTATATATAGTATAAATGGGAAGGGTTATTAAGAATTATGAATGATAGAGAAGCTATAGATGATATGAATAAAAAAGAAGTGAAAGTCATGATAAGAGACCTTAATAAGGCATGTGATACAAACAGACATGAACTCTTATGAGTAATAATGAAACAATATAATGTAATTGTGAAGATTACAGACTTATGTATGTCAGCATACAGTAATAATAAAGTAAAAAATACTTGTAAATAACTGTTTAAGCCAAGAGGTATATATGAAGAGTGGTATAAGACAGGGATATCCAATGAGTTGTATATTCTTTGCATTAGTTATGAATGTGATAGTATGTGAAATAAATCACAAAATGAAGAAGGTGGAGTATATATCATCTGAAGGATTAAGAATTCCAGTTCTGTTAACATATGCAGAAAAAATTATAATAATTGTAAAAAACAAAATGTGAATAAAATAAGTAATAATTGGCACAGATGAGTATCTAGAGGTGATCGGGATGGCTTTAAATAAAGAGAAAAGTAAAGGTTTAGGTGATGTAACAAGATGGGGTATATATATTTTACAATGAATGAAATTTCTGCATTGAGTATAATATTTTGGGAGGAAAGATGTAAGTATAATTAATTGAGAATAAACAATAGAATAAATAAAACAAACCTATTTTCTTTGGAGACACCATATAAATTGCCATTCAGAAAAATATCATACTTAGCAAGTTTATTTATGTTGCCAACAATATTTGAAAAAAATAATTACTGGATATATTTTTTCATTTGTATGGGGTTCTATATTAAACCCAATAAAAAGATGGGTTTTATATGTATGCAAAGATAAAGGAGGTTTAGAATTAATTAACCCAGTGGTATGTACTGTTTCTTTAAATCTGTACAAAGTATTAATGTGGATAAATGAAAAAAAATGAGAGATTAGTAAAAAATCTGTATAAATATAAGTTGATACATTCAAGGGAATGGCAAAAAGAGCAAAAGAGAAAGGAGTGTATAAATGAAGAAATAAAATGTTATCAAGAAAAAAATATTTCTGTGGAAAATGAAAATTTGATAATATAGAAAAAAGATAGAAAAGCATGGTATAAGAATGTAATGATAAAACATTACTATGTAAAACCATGGGAAAATCTAACATATAAAAATTAAGGCTATAAAAATAAAAAACAAATGGTGTAATCAGAAAGTAGAATGTCAATGTCTGCTAATAGATAAATTGCCAGTAAAATGAAATATGCCATATAAAAAGAAAAGTGATAGACTATATTTACATTGTCAAGAAGAAGAAAGTACGGAACATGTGTTTTTGAAATGTAAAACAGTAAAAATGTTATGGGGAAAACGATGTAAAGAATATTTTTTCGAAGATATAAAAGAAGTGGGTAAAATGAAAATGGATATGACTTAATGTGGATATTATAAGAATAGAAGTAAAGAATATGCTAAAAGAATAGATACAAAGTTATTTTATGTCATATAGGTTATATGGAATGAAAGAATAAATTAAATTATGTTTAATGATAAATGGACTTTAGGAAAAATATTAAGTAAAATCAGATGGTGATTATGGAAAAATGAGGGGAGGTCTAAATCTAATCAGCATGAGAATTTAGTACGATTGTGAAGGAAATTATGAATAAGTGTAGAGTTGTATATCTATATATTTGTATATTTGTAAATATTTGTAAACATGTAAATATGTTATAAATAAGAGTTTTTTGTATATAAATAAAGGACTCCCTACTCTTTTCAAAAGGTGCCATCAGATCTTTTACATTCACATGAGCGGCCATAAAAGCAAGCAGATGGGGCCTCAGTTTAACATCTCATCCAAAGGATAACATACTCTGGAGTGTAGCACATCCTTATGCTGCAGTGTTAGTGATTGATCTGGGAATAGAACCCACAGCCTTCTAAACCAAAGGCAAGCGTGCTGCTTGTTGCACCATATATGCACTTCTCCAAATGCCCAAAGCATTACTGTGGAATGGAAATCATAATGAGCAGAGGGTTTCATTTAGTAACATTTATTTATTTATTTATTTATCTTTTGCTGTTCCATTCTGTCTAACCTCTCTACTTTATTAAGATTCAGTTAACTCTCATAATTATCCTTTTGTTTCATCCCTTATGCACTTAACATGGTTTTAATAGCCTTATTGAATGAACTTGTTGCCTTTTCCTGCTGTTGGACTTTACTGTACTAAAAGACTTTTAGGATTCCTTAAGCAATAATTAATATGTTTTTCTGCCTGTTTATCTATATTTTTTCATTACCAACACTCACTCATCCTATTCCATCCAGGAGTATTATTACCAGGCATTCCCAGGCTGGCTGAGAAGTCTACATCCAATTAATTCCCTCTCAGGAATCCTAATCAGCCCTTACATTCCACTGTAAGAGTTAGGTGGTAGGGAGTGGGCCAGTTTGCTAGTGCTGGGAGATGGCCTGGCCTTTCACCGTTAGAACTACCCTTCCCTCTCTTTCTCTTCTATGAGTCCAGTACTGCTGTCCATAAGAGAAGCATGCCTTGACATGTTTGATTTCCCTCAACTTTACTGGTGCTAAGCACCAAAACACCATGAGCCCAGCAGATTCAAACTCCACCGAGTAACACCTAGTGCTCTAGGTTGATGTCACCTTTTTGGCAAGCCAGTGTTACTTCTCTCTCCTCAGGAGGGTAAGTCAGAAACAGCTGCTGACTCTAATCCCCTCAGCTGGCTCTTACAGGCACCTGAGACACTACTTAACTACTTAAACTTAGGTCACTTGCAACTTAGTAAAGTGCTTTGTCCCTGTATACTACAGAATTAACTCCTGTTCATCTCTATTTGTTGATAATTCTTAAATAAATTTAATATTCCTCATTGTTGATTGTTTAGTTTTTATCTAATTATCAAAAGCTAATAAATAAAATATCATAGATCTTGGTTTTGCCCCTGAAAAGAGAAGATTTCCCTTTACAAATGAGGGGAGAGCAGTTACCTCACATTGAAAAGTTTAAGTATCTTGGGTGGTGTTCATAACTTAGGGTGGAGGATGTGATGTCCCTCCTCTGGACTAGTGATCAAGAAGCTTCAATCCTTACCACTGACACCAGTGAGAAACATTCACTGTGGGAAAAATAGACACACACAGTATTTTCATATGCAGCTCTCTGCACCAACAACAATTTCCCTTAAGAGCACAAAGGGAATGCACACTCCAGTCTTGGGGCTGGGCTTTCCTATAAAGGCCACAAATAAGACTTCTGACTGATCACTATAGAGTTGAGTTCTTAGCCGTGTGTTCCAAGCCAAGTCCTCCTCCACCCTCTCTATGAAATCAGTGTTTTCTTTGTCGCTGTTCAAACTAGCTGTCACACACACTCTCTTTGAGATTTGATTTTCACACACACACACACACACACACACACACACACACACACACACACACACACACACACACACACACACACACACACACACACCCTGGGAAAGACAGGCACAGTTTACCCACTCTGCCATCTCCACTCAGACTATAAGGTAGATATGCTGCCACCAGAACACCTGAAGCCAGCTACTTTAAGGCTCTTACCAGGGTACCCAATTACACTTTTTAAAATTAATACTTATACAAATGGTAGTGGTTAACCAAGCAGCATGGCTTTCAGGAACATGGAGCCACTAAATAAATGCAAGTACTCTCATAGGTTAAATATTTTCTAAATGACCAGCCAGAATGAAAGGTTTAGATATATTTAATAATAAATAATAATAAAAACATGAGCATACTGAATATCTATTTACAATTGACACCAGAGTTTCATTCACGGGAAATAAAAAAAAAAAACAGATGGAAAGACACAGACAGATACAGAAAAAAACAACATTTAGCTACTCTTACTATATTTTTATGACTGACTGAAGAATTACTGTTCTCTAGTTACTAAAGCAAAGGAAGATGAAAGTGGATGAATGTCTTTGTCAGGTCCAAAAACAGAGTGCACACCTCACATCTCTCACTAGTATTCAAACAGAGTTTCAGTGCTGGCTACAGAATGACATCACATCTGATCCCACACTACTCTCTCACTACTCAGTTGGGATCTGGAACTGATGTCTCGCAATAGACATATATAATGTTTATTACAGCATCTGGAAACTGAAAATGATTTGAACACTTCCACCCTTCCTGCAGAAAATAAGAAGCTATTCTCTGGCACCCCAGGGTAGCAATTAGTTCACCACTAAGGTCAATAGAGTAGAAACCTCGCCCAGGCTTTTCACAGACATTGCTTCTCTAGCTGCATTCAGTCCTGCAAGATAAAAATCTTTATGGCCTAAACCAAGTCATTTAATTACAGGATGTTTTTCTTAAGATTAACTGGGCTGAGCTTAACCCCCTCCCTTTCATTATCCTCTATTAAATATATACATTTTATCAGTTACAACAATACAGTCTGACATACACATATATATTTTTTCTGTCCAGCAGGGCCCACTGTTGTTACATTTTTTTAACACAGGCAACTGTTGTTACATTTTTTTAACACAAGCAACTTTACAAAACCATTTTAACACAAGCATCTGTACAAATCAGTTTGATATTCAAATGATATATAATTATTTACAAAACTTCAGCTAGCTATGCTGGCACATGTTACACATGCACGCCCTACTCTCCCCTGGAACAGCTGGCATTACCTCCCACCATCTCAGAGGATTCTAATCAGTGACTTGTTGATGGATACTGTGACAATAATACTGTAAGTGAAGAAACTTGAGATGAGTCAAATAATAAAGCTTTATGTTTACTAGTTATAATATGTCTCCATCCTCACCTGTGGCCATGCACCTTGGGTACTGACTGAAAGAAGGAAGAAAATCATGGCAGAAACTAGGAGGTGCAGCACCCAGCAGGATAAAAGCACTCATTGGATTAAACAAACAACTCAGAGGGCAAATAAAGTCTACCAAAGGCAGATTTGAAGTAAATTTGGCCTCCTAGGCTAAGGAGAACCACAAAGCTTTCTTTAGATATGTCTGCAACCTCAAAGGTAGTACAGAATTGTTGGTAGTGCTCATTGTTAATGGAGCTACCTATTCTAAACCAGAAGATATAGAAAACCTACTGACCAATAAATTCAGCTGCAACTTTACCCTTGCCCCCTCAACTTTCCCTCAAGAAATGCCATCAAATATAGCTTGCCCTGCTATCACTAAGGAGCATGCCCTTAATGCTATCTCTAAGGTCAAGAACACTGTAGCAATGGACCCAGACAATATTTCAGGATGCCTTCTAAGTCTAAAGCATGAGCTATCAGTCTCCCTGGAGTTGCTATTTAACTATAGCCACCAAACAGGCTTCATGCCCTGTGAACAGAGAACAGCAACAGTTATCCCTCTGCACAAATGTGGGACATCTACAGAACCTGGTAATTACAGACCCATACGTTTCACTAGTCTCATATGCAAAACCATGGAAATAATTATTATAGAAATGATCAATAATGACACAGGAAATCTTCAGACACTGGACCCAACTCAACATGGTTTCACCAAGGACAAGCATGCCTACTCAGTCTGGTGCACTTCTTTAAGAAGATCACCAAAGCAATGAAGGAGGGTACAATAGTTCACACTACCTACCTTGACCTGGCCAATGCTTTTGACACAATACCCCACTGAGACATTGTTGACAAACTCAAGAGGTTAGGTACAAAACTTTATATTACCTGATGGATTGTCTGGGGAGTCCACCTCTACAAGGAGTCCCTCAGGGAGGGATTGATCCAGGGACTGCTCCGTTTTGGCATTTACTTCTCTGAAGTTAAGGCCAATGTCAATGGCCTCTGGCTGGCTAAATTTGCAGATGATTGCAAATTAGGAACTGTCATTGAGTCTCCTACAAACACAAATGTTCTCCAGGAAGAGCTGACACAGACAAATAACTGGTGTCAAAGCCATGGAATAAAACTAAATGCCAAAAAATGCATAATACTATTGTTTAGGAAGTCATCCACCCCTGGTAGCTATTATATTGACAATGCACCCCTGAGAGCTGACCCAGTAGTCAGAGACTTGGGAACATATATACCCCCGGATTCACGAATCCTCCGTGTAAGACTTAATAAGTCTTACTCGGAGGCTGCAGTTGAACGGTATGACGTCAGCATGCCATGAATATGCATGGGGGCACACTGACCCAACTGTAAGTCCTACACAGACTGTGTAAGAAAGCAAGGGGTATGTCCAACTGCCGAGCAGTCCAAATGTCCATGCCCCTGCAAGTGTTTAAAAATAAAGTAAATAAACAAGAGCGAGTCCGCTCAAATGTCCCTGCACCCAACACCTCACTGCCTGATAATGTAAACCCCCATCACACATCTAAAACGCATAACCATAATAAATTTTTTTAAATACCCAAAATAGCTGCCCGTATTTGTGCGTGTGTGCGCGTGTGTGCCCATTGCTTAGCTACAGTCAGCAATTCCCACATGGAAGAGCATAAGAAAGAATGTTTATGCAAATCACACGAAATAGCAATAGCGTAATGGTAGAGCGTTCACACAAGGAAGAGGCATTCACGGTTTGAGTCCCACCACTCCCTTTCATATTTATTTTTTAAATCAGTATATGGAATAATACCCAACATATATGTTTAAACATAACTAAAAAGCAGTGAAATGGCCAATGTATCAGTGAATAAAATAAAATATTTTAAAGGATGCCAATATAAAATTGCCCGCAGTTAAGCAGCACTTCACCCAGCGCAATGTAGTTGCCCATAGCTAAATTGCACTTTACCCAGCGCAAAATAGTTGCCCAAAGTTAAATAATGCTTTACCCAGTGCAATCGGTTTGTGTGGAGGTGCGCGCCGCACCAACCAGTGCCCCGTTGGGCAACGTGGATCAACATAGAGCAAAGTTGCTTACACACAGCCACGCCCCCTAACTTGTCTGGACAGTAGTAAAATCAAATACAATGATAAGGTTTGAACCCAGGACACTGTGCACCATAATCAAAGTACTGAACCACTAAGCCACAACAGCTTAGGAAAAACATCCACTGTTAACATATATATAGTAATAAATGTTAGATTAACCATTGCTAAGCAGGTCTGCAGTCAGCCGAGAATAGTCAAAAATGGCCAATCACAGAAAAGTGCAGGAAATGCGGCATATTTAAGCTGCATAGGCGGGAATACTCGCCATAACTGATTGTAGCTCCCATCTGCAGTTAGAATGTCTGGTGCTGGAGAGGGAACATGCTTTAGAGTGCAATGCTGGGGCATCGAGGAGTCAAGATACATGGTTTGGCTCCTAGTCCATCAGCATGAGACTCGACTCCTGCAGGGCCAGTTCCAAGGAATGGAGTATAAGGCAGAGGCTTGGAACCGGTTGGCTCATGAACTCACCAGTCCACAGGCATCCCTCGGACTGGTGAGCAGGTCCGTCACCACCATGCAGACCTGAAGAGATGGAAGCAGGACCTTCTCAACCAGTGGCTCCAGGAGGCCCGTCATATGCATGATGCCCCACTACTAAGTAGGTAGCCATGGAATGCAGTATGTAAGACAAGCTAATATACTCTAAATAATGCATAGGTATGTCTAAATATGCCTTCATTTACTCCACAGCTGCAGGTGTTCATGCTATGAATCAGCAAACCTATGCAGATAGGCTGCTAAGGTTGCGCCACCAGGCAGGTTAGTAAATATTCTGCATGTTTTGTTATATAATATATGTGAGAGAGCATGAAAAAAGTGTCGTATCCCAATAATACAGCTAGCAAATGCCCTGAATAAATCCTCTGCATGTACTGTTATATAACAAACATCACTGAGCCAGAAATAGAGTGCAGTAACCCAGCAATCAAGGTAAAATAAGTATGGAATACTATCTCTGCATGTACTGTCATATAATATAAGTGAGCAAGCATGGAAAAGGGTGTTGTAACCTATCAATAAAGGTATAATATGTCCTGAATAGGTCTCTCGTATGTACTGTAATATGAAATAAAAGAGAGAGCCTGTAGAAAAGCGTGTTCAGTGTAATTAATAAAGGTATAATACTTGGAGTGTGTCTGTGTCACTTACTTTGAAATGTTGCTGTACCCTTGCATTCAATAAACAGTACTGTTGTATTAGTTGCTGTCAACCCACATTTGTGCTGTCCCATATGAAGTGGATGAATTAAGTGCCAGTAGCTGGGAAGCATATAACATTAATTCCCTGAATAAATTCTCTGCATGTACTGTTATACAACAAATGTCAGAGAGCCATGAATCGAGTGTAGTAACCCATTAATAAAGGTAAAAAAAGTCTGGAATACTATCTCTGCATGTACTGTCAGATAAAATAAGTGAGCGAGCCTAAAAAAGAGTGTTGGAAACTATCAATAAAGGTATAATATGTCCTGAATAGGTCTCCCGTATGCACTGTAATATGAAATAAAGGAGAGAGCCTGTAGAAAAGAGTGTTCAATGTAATTAATAAAGGTATAATACTTGGAGTGCGTCTGTGTCACTTACTTTAAAATGTTGTTGTACCCTTGCATTCAATAAACAGTACTGTTGTATCATTTGCTGTCAACCCATATTTTTGCAGTCCCATATGAAGTGGATGAATGAAGTGCCAGTAGCCGGGAAGCATATAACATTAATTCCCTGAATAAATCCTCTGCATGTACTGTTATACAACAAATATCAGAGAGCCATTAATAGAGTGTAGTAACCCATTAATAAAGGTAAAATAAGTCTGGAATACAATCTCTGCATGTACTGTCAGATAAAATAAGTGAGCGAGCCTAATAAAGAGTGTTGGAACCTATCAATAAAGGTATAATATGTCCTGAATAGGTCTCCCGTATGCACTGTAATATCAAATTAAGGGGAGAGCCTGTAGAAAAGAGTGTTTAATGTGAATAATAAAGGTCTAATACCTGGAGTGTGTTGGTGTCAGTTACTTAGAAATAATACATGTAGGGGATATACACCTGCAGTCAATAGTAATGTAGTGTAGAGTAAAATTGCTAATAATATGTTAATGGATGTTTATTTCCCCCCTACTCCATGTGCATAAACAATGCAATTCCACACTTCAATGGGTATGTGTAATCTCATAATATTTGTTGGGACATCTGTCCTATTGTTCAATAAAAATCTGTTTTTACTTTAATGCATGTGCCCTGTTCAAACACCACATTCTTGGTGGCCTGTTGCCACCAATCATCCCTGCATGCTGTTGTAATGTACACTGTTGTTCAATATATGCATGTGTTATGTTTGCTGTTCAACTGTTGTAACCCTGGTGTGTTGGGTTAATGGGAATATTACTGCATGCTGTAACAACTCATTTTGAATGCTGCTGTCAATGTTGTAATTAAACACACCTAATAACAGAACATATGGGAAGGCCGATCCCAACGGACCCACCTGTCCCTCCTCAGCTGGCGATTGCACCTGGCACCAGCATGTCTGGTGCGCAGCCCAGGCTACCCTCATCCATTGGTCCTGTGCCACCTTCAGGTGGAAGCGCTGCAGGGGATAGGGCTCACCCCCCCCCCTGCAAGCATGGGTGGAGAAGGACCACCTGTCACGCTCTGAAGGGTCCGGGTTGTGGTGCGTAGGGAGATCCAGTGTTTAGTCGCTGATCCCCTACACCAGCTCGAGGCAAGAGTGGTGCGACTCATGGGTGAGCCTGTCCCTCCTACGCAGCCCCCAGCACAGCAACCCTTGGGTCTGTGAAGGTTCAGTGGTGACTGCCCATGGGTGGGGATCTCAGTCCCACTGTTACCATCTGTGGGCTTATGGGCTTGCAATTTTTCAAACATCCGTCCCCGTCAATTGTGTTCACCCACCCATGTGTCATACTCCGCCCCTGTATGCGTCTTGTTTGTCTTGTCTATTTACCTCCACAACCAACCACCCCAAAAATACCTACTTCCCCTACCTCACTTTCCACTCTCACCTTAAAAAAAAAAAAGGGCAATCTGTACCCACAAAAAAATTATGCCCCATACATAGCTGCCCATCTCACACACATGTCCGCTGGACATGTAAACTGATAATTACAATTGGCAGTACAACATACTTTGCTGTCGCCACCCCACTCCCAGTGGTGGAAGTATCCAAAATTAAGTCAAAATGCATTGCATATGCACAGCTGTTGCTGGTAAAGAAATGGGTAGCTATGGACCTTCCCTACACCTGTCCTGCACATCCCGAGCTTGTTTTCCTACTGTCTTTCCCACTTTGTGCCCCCTTTTTCACCACTTTCCTATCTCCCCATTTTATTTTCTTTCAAAGAAATTAGCGCGGGGGTTAGCAGGAGTAAGCACTTTTAAGCAGTAGTAAGCAGGTTTAAGTGAGTGTGCGCATGTGTGCGCTAAGCTTAGCATCGCTAAGCGTCATGCAAACCCACGCAAACCCACTTACAACTGCTTAAAAGTGCCTTAGTCACTCTATGTCAGGGCCCTTGTTCTGCTCAGCAGCAAAATAAAACACCTCTATCAGTGTCGAACCCCAGACCTCGGACACACTAGACTGCATGAATTACCACTAAACCACAGCAGATATACAAATAACTTGGTTCTGAAATAAATACATCATGCATTACAACGATGGAATGTAAATGGGAAATTAGGAATGGTATAACACAAACCATTTTCTGTGTGTCTTTACCAGCAGTGGTTGTGGAATTGCATGACATGACTGTGAAAGGGGAACCAGCCATCCTAGCAGGGAATAATGTTACAGTAGCACCTTACAAACACCACAGAGTATCAGACCAGGATAAACACTGGCCACAGGAATACAGTGCAATGACCACATTTGTATGGCAGTTAATTGTGTAAGTGAGAAAAATGTACATACTTCCATGTATCCTGTGTTAGCATTTGGAGGGGTGCGTACATGTCTATACTGAGATGTGTGCACTGGAAGCAGCAACATGCAGGTATGAGTAGAACATGCACATAACTGGCTACAATCCTAGCATCAGATAAGAGACATATACCAACCTTCAGACTGACACAACGGTGTCCAGAGCAAACAAGAATGGGCCCCACCTTTGAAATCTGAAAGGGCTATGCCTACCTAACCTAGCATTTTATAGCAGTGGGCTGCAATCACAGTGAGTAATACAATCACCAAACAGCAGGCTGCATGCAATTATTGAATGGTGGGCAGCAATTGGTGCAGAGGCTGTCACATGCACAAGTGCAGATACCTAGAAAAGCAGCCTGTACCTGCAGTCCACACATGCAATTATATCATTGCAGGTGTCATGAGACAGAGAGTGAGAGAGAGAGAGAGACAGAAACAGAGACCAAAGCTGAAATAGAGGGCAAAAACCCAAATCAAACCAGCCAAAACAAAAGACCGAAGGTGAAACAGAGGGCAAATACCCAAATCAAACCAGCCAAAAAAAAAAAAAAGACCGAAGGTGAAATAGAGGGCAAATACCCAAATCAAACCAGCCAAAAAAAAAAAAGACCGAAGGTGAAATAGAGGGCAAATACCCAAAACAAACCAACCAAAAAAAAAACAAAACCATAACACACGGAGCAGGTAAATACAAATGTAAAGTATGTAACTCAAATGTATGTGTTGGCATGTTGTAGATATTCCCGAAGAGTACTCCACACACTGCAAATCATCCATGTGTGGCAGCAGTATGTATCTATCTGTATCTGCACATGTGCATAGGGCAAGGGACATACTGCAACTGTTAGTGAAGGGTGGACAGCTATCTGTCAGTGAATGTTGATATGTGCATATATCCATGTAGGTTGTGGTTTGTGGCCTAGAAGACAGCATGCAGTGTAGTGGAGTGGCATTAGGTCAACTGGTGCCCTAGGCAAAAGGGCCCCACGGCACCCCCCACCACACTTCCTGGTGCCCCCATCCTTGTGTCCACATAAATAGTGGAAAAGCACCCCTGCTAGAGCGGTGCCCTAGGTGGCCGCCCAGTCTGCCTATGCCTAAGGCCAGCTATGGTAGTGTTGATATATGTCATGTGGTGGTTAAATGCTGTGGGACAGATTTGTCAGATCTGATGTGTTACAGACAGTGAGGCCTTCTAATGCTACAAGGGCTGAGGACACCCACATGCATTCTGCACAACACTGTGCAATGAAATCACATACCTGTACATCTCACAACTGTCGCATAAGTGAGATCCCCACCATGAAAGGTGGACTGTACATGTGCCTATATGTTCATCCATGTGTACAGCAATGGATGTGTACCTGTATGTGTATAGATAGGCATATATATAATATATAGATATATATATATCGATATACAGACATATATATATATGCATATAGAGTGAGAGAGAGAGACACAGAGACATGGGGTCATATGTACCGCAACAGGTGTGTGGTGAACAAGGCATCGACTGTAGACAAGTGTTGATACTGCAGTGCCATTCCACCTTCCCAAAACAGTGTACCCATTAACTAACACATAGGCAGAGATCTACCTAACAGTGAAGGTGTGATAAGGGAACATGGGACACAGGTGGACAGTAGCCTCCACTGTGATGAAGACAGTGCCACACTACACTTGTAATCTGTCTGTGTGGTATGTGTCATGACAACAGGTGTGTCATCTATGGAAGTATAGGGTACGGTTCCCCTCCACTCATCACAATGCTCTGTGTGGTATGTACTTCACATGACAACTACACCAGGTGAACAGGCCATAGACAGACCTCCCAAAGGGTAATACTGTCCGCAAACAGATGACCTATGCAGACTGACTCACAAAACCACAACTACACTGTATTGCATACTGGCCACACAGAGGTGACCTCTGCTGGGCATACAGAGGTATGTCACACCCATAGCTGGGTGACAACCACCATGGCAACATATCACAACCCCTTGGGGTTACACGCTCTAGGGCCCTAGACCTTGTCAGCTCACTAAACAGCACATGCTGGAGGGATAGGTTCCCATCCAGACATATGCCATTCATCAGAATAGACCACATAGCAATAGCAAACAAGGCTCCTCCTTAGCAGTTGTTATAAATACCCCTGAAGATTGTGTGGGAGATTGTTTATACACCCCAGGAAACACCTCTGTGGTTCAGGTTGGCAGGGGCAAGTGAAATCAAAGTACATATGTGTCAAAGGCCAGGGTAGCATATGGCTAGGCTGCCATAGGCCCTAGGGCCAATAGCATATCACCTACCTATGACACTATGCACTCACACATGTACTTAATGCAATAGCTGCTATGTGAGGTTGAATGAGTGTAATGCTGAATGTGTGCAAGGTGTGTAAATGTGTGATAGCTTAGTATGATGTATCTGACATGGTACTGCCTAACCTAGCTGTGAGGACAGCAACTGATGTGTAATGTACTGTTAGGCAGACATAGTAGTACAGCATATGATGTGACGTAGTTCTTCATTGATGAATGTGGTGTCTCATTGTAGGCTAAAGCAATACATGTATGCTTAGTGAGTGGTACTGCAGGTGAATTCATCACCAGTATGAACTGTAGTACTACCTGAAGCTGTAGGGCTAAATAGCACAGTATGGTGTGCATTCACATTGCTTGGAAACACTGTCATGTGTGTTTCCTGTAGTCTGCACAGAGGACAGACTGCAGACATAAGGGTGTGTAAGTAGTGGTACACAGCACCGTATGGTACACAGGTAATGCTCATCTGTGTTGGCATACAGTGGTGCGTTGTATGTTTGTCTGATGTGTGTGTGATTATGCCTGTACAATGACTGCAATCATATGTGTGTTACAGGGTTGACGTGTGTATCCAGCACCATCTATAGTCTGTTACAGCAGTATGCCACCTATAGTAACAACTGGACACATCTGTTAGACAGGGCTATGGCATCAATGAATAGGGTGTTTGAGTGGTACTACTGTACCTGTACTTCACATCCATTGCAATGGATGACATTTCTGTTCGTGCATTGGTGTGATATACACCCCTGTCTTGAGGTTGTGCAATGTGTCACAAACAGTGTGTCAAGTACTGTTGTATAGTGGTGTGATATATAGAGTCTGCCAGGCAGTGTTAGTTAGTTGTGGTCTGAGAACCAATAAGTGTTAGTGAACGTGTGTAACCACTGACAGACAATTGGAAGGTATATGTCAGTAAAGTGATATCTCTGGGTAAAGGTGTAAAGTGTGTCACAGGACACTCTCACACAAATTGTTCATATCTTTTTCAGCCAGATGGCCCACCAACGTAATCCAGCTTACACTGCAGAAGAGGAAGAGGTGATAGTCAACAGCCTTTTGCAGCAGTACACCATGCTGTACTCCAGAACCAGCCAGCACCAGCAGGAGTGGACTGCACTGTGGCAGGAGCTTGTTTGTCGGGTAAATGACATAGGCATGCATAACCGGACATATGAGCAGGTACGCCATCACTGCAGTGATGTAATTAGACAAGTCCAGCGGCATGCGTCTGATATCCAAAGACAGCAGCTTGCCACAGGTGGTGGGGTGGCCATACACCCCCCCTCACCAGAGCGGAGGAGCTGCTCCTAAGCGTGGTGGCTCCTGGGCAACAGCTACGGCAACCTCTGGCATGTGTTGTAATGGAGGCCGAAGCCACCCAGCACATCCACCTGGAGCAAGCAGGTAATACGTCCTATCTGTAGACTACAGTTAACTGTATTGTTAGATTATGTGTACGTGAGATGTGTACTGTGTGTTTAGCAGTTCCGCTGCCTACTGTTGTGCAATACGGATAGTTTCTATAATATCCCTACACCTGTGATTGTTGACTGTTGCTGTACTGCAGTTTAGCATACCCACTGTAACAACGCCACAGTTGTGGCCACTGATGAGCCCTCTCATATTCTCGTAGGTCCCCCTGGTGTGACGACAGGGCAGCCAATCCATGCTGGTGAGTGTGTTATACCTGCAATGTTGGTAATGAAATATGCATGTCATAGGTGAGGTGTAGGCCATGTACACGTAACACACCTACGCATAATGCATGCCATGCATGTTTGCTGTGAGACGTTGCACAGCTCAGTAATGTCAGTAGCTTCCTCAATGACATGCAATACACAGAGCATGACACACAGTTGTGGCAACCCCGTACTGCACATTGGATAGGCATAGTTGCAACACCTGTACACAACATAAGACATTTATCACATGCAGTACACAAAGTCATGCTACATATGGCAGAACCACACACCCACTGTAAGGTCACACGTCAGTAACCCATCCACACACACATGATGTACCTCAGGGGTAGAGGCCTATCATGGGGCTGTGCAACAGTCTTCAACACATAACACAGTCATGTTAGGCAATGCTCTCTACTGGGCACATCATACACCCATGTACAAAGTGGCTGTGTAATAGTGAACGTATCCATGGCACTGCAGTTCAGGTACAGCATGCTAGGTGGTGGTCTGTCACACAGTAGTAGCCGTGAGTGACCACAAGATGCATGATGATGATGATGATGGCACATGGTACTACACCCCATCCAGTTACAGTGACCACAGTACTACACATAGCAGTCGTTGCTGTGCACCTCATTGTTCTGTGTGTGCAAACATATGCACCAATACACACCATGCATAGCATGTTGTTGTGTGTGCTTACATATGCTAGTATACACATTTTGCACAACAGCTGCCATCTGTACAAAGTGTCACATATATGTCCTGGAATGCTATTGGGTGTATAGGTCACATGACACTCATTGGGTATGTGTGGTGTTAAATGTTGCAGTCGTGTAACATGCCATGTCATGGCTGGCAACAACATATCTGCAATATGTCCCACACGCACCATAACCACTGTGCCATGTCCATGTCGTGCATTGGGATTCCTTCACATCTACATGCACCACTCATCCCATGTCTGTACATTGCATGCATTTGCTATACCTGTGCCCACTATTATGTGATATGGACACAGACACGGTCATCACACATGTCAATCTATGTGTCACACAGATGACACATGCAGCCATGGTATGTATACCATTGAGTGATGGTGCACATGACATTGCAGAGCAGATAATACTTGCACAGCAATGTAGTGTCCATGTACACATTGTGTTCCAGGGTGTAGCCAATCACTGCACAACTACACATATGCATCAAATCCATGTATAATGTCATTAGAAAGGGCTGTCTACACTTTCACTGCATGGTGTTGAGCAACACATGGTCTGCCTGCTGACATGTGTGTGGTGATGGTTTGCCTTGAGATACTGTCACCCACCATCACCCACTATTGTGTATGTGTTGGATTGCTGGTGTGTGTGTGTGTGTGTGTGTATGTGCTGTGGTGAGCAGTGTATTTCTGTGCATGTGTGCATGTGTGCATGTGTTCATGTGTGCATGTGTGCATGTGTTCATGTGCTCATGTCTTCATGTGTGCATGTGTTCATGTGTGCATGTGTTCATGTGTGCATGTGTGCATGCGTGCATGTGTTCATGTAGTGTTCATGTGTTCATGTGTGCATGTGTGCATGTGTTCATGTGTTCTTGTGTTCATGTGTTCATGCATGCATGTGTGCATTTGTGCTAACATCATGTACAGATTGTAAAGTGCGTTTCCTGTCTTCCTTCCACAGGTGCTGTGTTAGGCATGGCTGAGTGTAGCAGGGAACCTGATGTCAGGGCCACTAATAGTGGAGATGATGAGACATATATTGTGGCACAGGAAGGTCTGACAGAGTCTGTCATTGGTCCACCAATCGACAGTACACAGCAGTCAACCCCATCTATGCGCACACTCATACTGCCAATACATCCCCCGTCACCAATGGCCGTAGCTGAGGGACAGCATACAGTTGGCATTGACCAGGAGAGTGTGGTGCCTATGGCACATGCATCCCCTCACAGCAGCCATAGACAGATTACCGGAATGGTACCACATAGGCGGATGTCCAGGGGTTCTCAGGGGAGCACCACTGGTCATACTGCCCCTGGCAGACATGCCCCCAGAGGTATTACAACCTTAAGTATGTTCCAGGCTGTAATGCAGGCACAGGCACGTATGGAATGGTACACCCGACAGGGAGTAAGGGCGCAGAGGGCCCATTACACTGCTATCAATGACAGCATCCGTGACCTTGCAGGTGCCATCTGGAATTACACTGAGGTCATTGATAGCCATTGGAGGGAGACAATAGATGTCCTCCAGAATGTGTTAGCCATGAGCCAGGACCATGCGGGAAGGATGAGAGACCGACGCGGACGCATGCCAGCAACAGCATCATCTGGCATTCGTCACGGATGGACCACAGATCACAGCTGCTCCCGTAGTGGCAGTACCAGCCCCAGCAATGCTGGGGCTGGCCTGTCCATTGACCATCCTGCTAGACCACATGCACGTGGTGCTGGCCAGTCCCAGCAGGGACATGGGTCCAGTCATCATATCTCTGCCTCTGATGATAGCACCCAGTCAGGGTTGGTACCCGATACTGCCCGTAGCACCCCTGCTAGGCACAGGTATGGTGTCCGTGGCCGGAGACAGTGATCTGTATGGCCTAGCAGGTACAGTCTGTGGCTGTCCCACAACTGCCCATATATGGCAGCCACATGGTGGAGTTGTGTGCATGCAGACACACACACATTTACCATACAACTAGGGCTCACACATACATGCACACATTACATTAACATTGTGCCATGCAGTACTGTTGTCCCTCACACACACACACACACACACACACACACACACACACACACACACACACACACACACACACAGACATGCTGATTGGATGGGTCAATGTCGGGCTCTGGCAAACCTACAACCCACCCTGTGCATATGATGACACCTGTGTCACCTCCTGTCATCTGTCACATTGATGCAGGAATAGGCTAACATGGTTCTGATGCACAGGGTGACATAATAGCAGTGTAGCAATAGTAGCAAGTTGCCAACAGGAAGGTGTACTGATATCCTTGTAGGTATATCTGAGTAGGCATTATGCATCACAGCTCTGATAGTCATTGTAGCATTGTTTACACCAGTGTTAGGTCTGAGTATGTATTGTCCACCCATGTGCCACTTGGATGGAGTGTACAGTGTTGACAGCATGTGTTAGTGAGTGGACAGTATGTGTGTGATGTGTGCATTACAAATTAGCAGGTGTACATCTGTGAACATGGTGTGTGCGCACTGTCTGCATGTACGTGCATAGTGGACATGTGGGATGTGTGACATACCCTGTTCTACACATTATTAACATCTCATGGTATCTTTCGATGGCCAGTATGCATTCTACTACAGATATGTACTAACATGGGTACACATGTGTGTATGACATGGGTTGGCACTATGCTGTGGGTGATACCGTTGATATCTGTCAATGATCTGCAGTCTGGCAGTAAACACCACCTCAACAGCATGACTATAACCAATCATTGGATGATGTCCTGACAAATGACTCACAGTTGTAGGGAACTCAGTAACAGTTGGATCCTTCCAGTACTATACTATGACAGTAACCAGTGGTATTGACCGCCACACGTTCCTGGGACCACACCTGTGTGGCATAAAGCCCTCTTTGGTACATGCAAACATACTAGGGATATGTCCATCCACATCTGGTAATGCATGCATTGGCCTACACTGCATTCCCCGGATGGGACGCATATCCTACACAAGGGTATCATACAGACAGATACCTGTTGTCCAATACATGCTGTATAGCAGTACGCCATCTATGGCATGGTCATCCACATTTACTATACATACTATCCCGACAGTACCACATAGGTGGTAGCCCTGAACATGTATGTTGGGTACCAATGTGTACAGACAGACACATGTTATGTAATCTGTCCCTTGATATCCACATATCCATAGGTATTGTGGGGTCCCTCTGTGTTTCACATAACACATTAGGGGCCTGCATGCATATCCACAGGGCTGGTGCACACCTGTCATGACTGTCCATTATTGCCAGTCATTGTTGTGTATGAACATGTCTGACATATACCCCAGCAATTACCCTCACTCACAGTACTCTACAGTACGTGCCATGGATGTGTGTGGCAGGGGTGTCCTTGACCACAGGTCACTACATTGGCCGGTCTTGACGCAGACATACATATGTGGCCTATGATCTGAGAAGCAGCGGCACAATCTGTCGAAGGTTACAAATGTATTCATGTAGTATGCAGGCTTCACACCTATGTACTGATTGAGGTCACATGTACACAAATCTATTTGGCACGCAGATACTCGATGTGTGCAATACACATACTGTTTGAAACATGTCATACCGTAGTAAAAGCAAAACCCACACTGCATTGACTACCTGTGGCACACACACACTGAGCGTTTGCTGGACTCAAACCCCTACTTGACTATGTTATGACACTAGTGAGATACACATTAACACAACGCGCTATTTGCTTTATTGGGTACATTTTTTTCCAAAGCTCTATTTGTAGGATGCTGACATCATCACACTTGGCAAAGAGGGATTCACCACTCCTAATATATTTCCACAGTCTCCAAAAAGGCCACTCCTCTCAACAGCAGTTTTACACACACACACTCAGCATTTGCAGGATTCAAACCCCTACCTAACTTTGTTATGCTACTGGAGAGATACGCATTAACATGGCACACTATATGCATTACTGAGTGATTGCTGTTCTCCTTGAATATTTGTAGGATGCTGACATCATCAGACTTTCCAAAGAGGGATGTACCTCTTTTAAAATGTGTTTCCACAGTCTCCAAAAAGGCCACTCCTCTTAAAGGAAATCACACACATACACACCCCCCCCACACACACTTGGTGTTTGCAGGACTCAAACCCCTATCTGACTATGTTATGACACTAATGAAATAAGCATGAACATGATATGCTATTTGCTTTACTGGGTGCAATCATTTCAAAAGCTCTATTTGTAGGATGCTGACATCATCACACTTGGCAAAGAGGTATTCACCACTCCTAATGTGTTTCCACAGTCTCCAAAAACGCCACTCCTCTCAAAGCCAGTCTTATACACACATACACAGCAATTGCAAGATTCAAACCCCTACCTAACTATGTTATGATACTAGTGAGATATGCATTAACACGAGGTGCTACATGCTTTACTGTGCGGTTTTTATTCACATGCTATGTTTGTAGGTTGCTGACATCAGACTGGACATGGTTATGTGTGTGCACATAGTGTTATGCAATCCCACAAATGAACCTTGTGGGTCAGCAGGTGTGAACATCTTGAACAGGAATACACACTTCATACCTGGTGTGATCTGTCTGTGGACATATTACCATTCCTTCATATTCATGCATGGATTGTAGGTTTTGTGGATACCACATGTGTCTGTGATGTTGGTAAAGGGCTATACAAGGTCTATGTGGGACCTGTGTTGCTCCTGTCAGTGAGGTTTGTCCTGGGTGGCTGCCTTGCAAGATATCTAGCAGGTTTGGGGAACATGATGTGCTCATTAACATACCACAGACGTTTGTGTTGTGTGTTTGTCGGTTTACAATATCTCTGTTCCTGACTGCAATCATGATGCACTCCATGGACTAGCATTTTGGACTTCGTAGGCTTATAGGAATATAGTTCCCATGGTGTGTTGTGCACCAAAACTTGTGGGGTGTGCCGCATGTTGCTGTAACACATTCAACGGTGTAAGATCCTCTAGAGAGTGTGAGGCTCAACAGACTGTTCGGGTGCAGTGTCTGTTTGTCCTGTCGTTCACTTATGACACATATGGGGAAACATTGTTATCCACATGATGGGATTCATTTGGCATTGTGGGGACCAGTTTACACATTCTACATGTGATATCTCCTGGTATGATGTTAGGGCCTTTTGTCACTGGGAGGTGGGTATGTATGTATGGGCCTGTCTGACAGGTTGTTGACATTGTCAGTCAGGTACAGTTGACCCTGACTCAGGACATATATGACTGTACATCGATATTTCTCACCTAGCTAAAGGAGGTGTAATGTTTCTGTCTGTACTCCTTTGCAGATTATCTTTCCACAGCAACAACAAACCTGGACACTAAAACCCTGTTATACTCTTTTACACACTTGACACACTACTGATCCTTTGTGATCAGTCGACAGTGTATGTCATCATCATATCTTAGCATGTCCAAAGGTTGGTTTTGTGTGTACTCTCCAGTCCAGCTGGTGGATATTGGAATTCTGACGCATTGTTAGAACTGCCTTATGTACACAGGTAACACTGTCCTCCTACCAACAAACTCAGATATCTGTGAGAGGTGCAACTGTACAGACGGACAGGAGGCTGAGCTCTCCCAAGCCATGACTGGCACAGTCTATCGGGTGGTGAAGGTAACCACACACACCACAAATACAGTCACACATGCACCTATGACAACAGCAAACCGTATACATTGACACACAATTACATACTTGGAGCATCTAAATGTACTCTGCCTAAGCAGCTGAGACATCAAAAGCAGACACACAAACAACTGCTAACACACAACCATACACACATATCATCACATAGTTCACAAAGTCATTGTGCCACACAGTCACTGCCCTTAGGCCTACACAACACACCTCATACAACTGTATTAGGTGAGTGTAATTGTCGATCACACTGACATCCCACTCACCAGGCTGAACAAGGTGAAGGTCACTTTGTGCTGTGTGTCGGGTGCCAGGATATGCCACATGACACATGCACTGTTGTCAGTCCACTGCAAGTACAACTATGACTCCATCATTGTGCATTCCGGTGTGTAGACCCTCAGACGTTCCTCCCTGTACTACATGACAAGAGACATAGAGGGGCTCTCTGATCATGTAGGCCAGGACAGTATGACCCTGACCTTGTGTAGCATCTTACCCTCACCAAGTACTATGTCTTGACTGGGTATACTACTCAAGTAGTGACACCATCGAACAACAGTTGCTAAGATTGTTAAACTTAAAGGCTAGGGCAGACCTGGTCACCACACCCACAGGGGGGTTATATATGTGGTACCTGATCATCACACACATGGGGACTCTATGTTCCACAACAGAGTTATATCTGTAATTGTTAAGGTCGGAACATACATTCATCTCACTAGACATACAAAACCCATACACACACACATCCTATGTGATCTCAGTGACATACTTCTCATGAGCAAACATCACACTTGTACAAACTGAGGTGGTATCCCTCACTGACCCTGGGACAGTGTTAATTACGGCTCAGACAACTACATACTTTGCAAGCACATTCTATGGACAACTACTGGAATTCATGGATCATGCTATCCCAGATAACTACAAGACTCACTCCTCCAAAGGCAGGGGACATGTCTACTGGACCACGGCCATTACTGAGCTGTACTTGGACAGGAGGAGGTTACTACATTATGGAGCACAATCACAATCTGGAAGGCATCTCTGATCAGTACTATGGTATAGCTATGATCAGTTGTTGATTTATCTAAGGCCCACTTCTAACGGACACTTGCAACAGACACTGTGGACAATCACAAGGCCTTATTTAGTTATGTCAGGGACCTGTGTGGGAACTCACAGATATGCTGTGAGTTACTGCATAATTACAAATGATACAGTGAACCCACTGACATTGCGAACATCCTGGACAACAGATTCAGTGGGAATGTTTCCCCACCATCCCCCCTGCAGTGCACATGTCCATCACAACATGGTGCAGCCTCCCTGACATCACAGTTGAACATGTGTGTGCTGCCCTCTCCATAGCAGACAACACAGCATCAGTGGGACCAGATAGTGTCCCAGACTGTGGCATACACGAGATTCATGACAAACTTCACACTCACATTATGTCACTGTTCAATATCACAGTTACTACAGGATGTGTACCCATGGAACGGCGTACAGCTATGGTGTACCCACTATACAGTGCTGGTGCCACAAGGGACCCTGGACATTATCACGATATATGCCTAACTATCATGGTCTGCTATGCTATGGAGTGTATCATCATGGAACACATACACATACACATTGTGAACCTACAGACACTGGATCCTACACAATTTGGTGTTTTTGTGGGCATATCTTGCCTCTTGCAGATGTTTGATGTCTTTAAACAGTTAACAGGTCCATAGACGTACACAGGGTTGTTCACACAGCCTACCTGGAGCTCGCACACCACTTCTACACAATACCCCACTTGGCCTTTACACATTAGATCACCGGATTCAATATCTACACATATGTCACAATCTGGATTGCTAACTGGATCATGGATAGCACACACAGGGTCAGTATTGCAGGTGCCATGTCTGACTATACACCAGTTACACGTGGCATCCCACAGGGCTCAGTCCTGGGATCTCTCTTGTTCTGTATATATTTCTGATACATACTGGATAACACAGGGGGAATATGGATGACCATGTTTGCAGATGGCTGCAAACTGTGTGCCATATTCGACTCCACAGCTGGCACAGGCATCCTCAGATAGGGTCTCACAGAGATGGCTGACTGGTGCCAGAGCCATGGCCTACAGCTACTTTACTTTAGATGCATAGTCATCACCTTTGATAGTAACATCGTGCACACACATTACCACATAGGTGATGATACATCACGTACAGTGTGTGCGGTTTGTGATTTGTGGACATGAGTACTCTTGCCTATGACATTCACGTTGCCAATGTTGTTGGACACACCTTCTATTTAGGCAACCTTATCCCATACAGTTTTACATCCAGATCAGGTGGGGGTCATTGTGACCCTGTAGTTATCTGGCACATGCTTGGATACAATGACCCAATTCAGATGTACCTTACCCAACACCTGCAGCAACTAGAATGTACACAGATTTACATACCATGTGGATCTAGGGACTCATGCAGATGGTATGCACAGTTTTGGCTATGGTGACCCCAGCTCTCCTCAGTTACTTACTGCCTACTTGGATGCAGTCTGTGCCTTTTCTTTGATGCCATGTCCATCACAGCATTGATGGACAGGCTCCACATGAGGATATCAAAGTCCCTTACAGCTACATGCTCCAGGGACAGGTAGATGAGCAATGATGTTAATAGGACATGCTGGAGGGGCATATTACCATCACAGAGGCTCCACTCACTTGGGAATGTGATCACAGTACCACATATGCACAGGCCCACGCTGAACACCTACAGCTGACATCTTCCCAGGTGGACGGGTGATCGTATGTTTAGCCCTGGGATATGTTATGGGTCCTTGCTAGACAGAGGCAGAATGAAATGAACATATGTGAGATATATTGTGTGACCTACTATTGACAAGCACAGTCTACTGATCTAGCGTGATTGCAGACTACAAACACACTGTGCCTAGGCTTCTACATACCCTAGGGCAGATAGCCTAGTGTCAACCTCTGAACCTATGCTAATGTTCAGGATGCACATTGTACAGTGATGGTACTGATTGCAGGTTTTGTTTCTTCTTTGCTTTACCACTTCTTATGAACAACCTAGGTTTCTGCATAACATATTTGATTGTGACAGTATTTCACTATTTTATATTGTGTCTGTTGTCATATCACTGTGTGCACATGGTGGATTGGTGAATAGTGCAAGGTTCCTGTGTTGACACTTGCAACTGTGGGATATGTTTGGCCCACTGCTGTACTCAAACTTTACCTAAGTGTGTGAGCATGCCCAGTTCAGACTTTCAGTGTTTTGTTGCCTGACATTTGTCTCATAGTTTCAAGTGTGTGAGCATGCCCAGTGTGACCTTGCAGTTTGTTGCTATCTGAGGTCCACTACGTTTGTTGATGTGTGTGAACATTACCAGTATTAGCATTTATACTATATGTGTGTTGAATATCAGGTTCTATTATTACTGCAGGCCTCATCTTTGAGTCTTGACTCGACAGGGATTATGCTATGCATATCCAGCATCCCCCACTAGGTGACCATGAGGGATGTCCCCATTGGCAAATGTCTGGTACAGCTGTGTCAGATGCCAGATATGGGAGTCATGGTAGCTTCCAGGGCAGCCAGCACCCGCATTCATTATTATGCCCTGGGCATCACAAATGACCTGGCAGTTGATGGAGGGGTAACCCTTGTGGTTATAGTAGACCCTACCCCGCTCACCGGCTGGTGCTTTGATGCGAATGTGCCTGCAGTCTATTGCACCCACTACCTCAGGGTATTCCGCTATTTGCTGGAAGAGACGCACATTGCTGGCCAATACCTCATGGGAATTGGGGAAATATACATGATCACCGACATATGCTGCCATGGAATTCAGGAACTGGTGCAGTACCTTAGATGCTGATGCCTGTGAAATCCCCGTCATATCACCAGTTGGTCTCTGGAAGGTACCTGTTGCTAATATTCTTAGGCCAACACATACCTTGGTTTCCACTGGGATGGGTTCCCATCTGTTGTTCTGTGTGTGAGGCGTGGCATGCAAAGCTCAACAATTTGCTGCATGAGGTCTCTGTCCACTCTATAGTGCTCCACTATCTCCAGCTCATGTAGCCCCTGGTAGGTTACCCTAGGCCTGTACACTCTTCTCCGTCTCCTCACTGTGGGTTGCTCAGCAGCATTTGCATTGTCACCACCCTCAGCATGTTGCATATGTCACCTTATGACAGCAATGGCAGCCCCTAACATTTCTTTGTCTCAGTGAAGCTTTTTCAGTTTTCACTTCTATTAGCTTACTGCAGTGTGTCTGAGAAATACATACTGGAATGTTTTAGCTTGGTTTTGAGTGTTGGGCTGGGCTGGGCTAGTGTAATGCCTGTGTAATTGGCTGATTCCGATTGTTTTCACCTTCTAGCTATGCTAGTACTCCCTGGTTAACTTCCTACTATTTGTTGTGCTTCCTTTTCCCTTTCTGTTTCCTCAGAGGGCAGCTCCGCGCAAATAAGCGCAAACACGCGTACACCACCTCACACGCGCGCACACATACTTACACAGACTACAACTTTTCCTATTCCTGTTAAAACATGCACACACCAGTGCAAATGCACTTACAACTGTTAACACAGCCTTACATATGCTTACTCAAGCCTACACGCGCGCACATACGCTTGCACGTGCACACACTGTCTTACTCTAGTTTACTGGCGCGCACACACGCGCATGCACACTCAGCAAAAAACTTTGGTGTTATCCACAGCATACACCTTCGATTGCTTGACTTTACCTGGGCTACCTGTTGACACACCTCTTTCACTATTATGTAAATGTAAGCTGACACATGTCACTCTGCTCCAATGAGATGCACTCCTTTCATACACAACCCCCTCGTGATGTCACCTATTTTCTACTCTGTTACTCCCGTTATCCTACTCCTACACTCCACTGACTGTGCTCATTTGCTATGTGAACTTGCGATTCACTATCATAACTCTCATTTTCATAGGATTGCCTACTAATGCTTAGTTACATCTCTTAGACTGGGCTTCCCCCTTAGCAACCTCTACTCGGTGGCCATGTTGTCTTCAGCCTGCCATTCCCTTGCATTGTAAATTCATTTTAGCTAGGAAATCCACATTTGTGGATCTTAATTATTCATTTTCTGCTTTTTAGGGCACAGCGCAGCGCTGTGCTATGGTTAAACCCCGGAGATCGGGATTAAAAAAAAAAGTTTCTTTTTTTTTTTAGTTATCTAACCTATCCAGTGCTTATTAGCCTCTGCTACTTTTTTTTCCCCATCTTATCATACTTTTCTTATCTACCCCTTTTCTTTTTTTTTATATCCTCTTTTTACTTTCTCTTCTTAAGTAACTCCTATGCTACATTACTTCTCACCTAACTTCCTTTGTTTAACTATGACCTAACCTGATATCTCTCCATACTTGAAATTTCACTGTTTTATGATTTGTTTCCTCAATAATATATTCTGTTACAAACTCTGTACTGTTAATTACTTAATACCATTGTTGATGAGTTTTATTTCCTTTTTAAAGTTGCTATTTTTATTAGTATATTGATATTTTTTCTGTGTTGTTTGAATTTGTACTATTGTATTTAGACCATGTCTTGGAGCTTATCTCCCTGGGCCTCTACTGAACAAGGACATGTATCCAGCTAGACTAGCCCGGTCAACAAATGTAAAATAAAATAATAAATAAAATAATAATTTGCATCACTTCTTATTGGCAATGGCCATATTTTTGTCCATTGGCATGCTTCCTGATGTAAATGCATGCTTTTTTTACTGCTGACACGGCTCCAATTTACTATTTGCAGAACCGTACTCAGTTATCAACTGAGTACATTTCTGCAGATAACACTACTCCTACTAGGACAGGTTCGGGTTTCCTGGATCGCAAATTTACCTCATCTGCATGGCTTTCACCTGCAATTGAGGTAATTTGCATATCACAGCCCTGTCCGTGTAGGACTAGTTTAGAGAGCTCAGTTGCACGCCCCTGCCGGCTGTTCCTGGATCGCTCGGCAGACATGTTGGCTTGCTGGAGTCTTACTCTACTCTTAAACTCCGTGCAAGCCTTCGTGAATCCGGCCCATAGACAGCAATCTAGCCTTTGACCATCATGTATCTACAAGTAGTGAGGAGATCATTCTATGTTGTGCAACTTATAAACAAATGTATGGCATCTAGGTCCATGGAATTCATTGTTCTACTGTTTACGGCATTCATAAGGCCTATCATTGAGTACAATGCCCTCATTGGTATGTATCTAACCAGGCATATACAACAACTGGAATGTCCACAGAGGTTCCTCACTAAAAATACAGGGCATATGTAACATGTCCTATACAGACCACCTCAAGGCCCTATCCCTGTATTCGGTCTCCTACAAGCTGCTGAGGGAAGATCCATGCCTGGCATACAAAGCATTGTCAGATCCCATTTTGATGTACCTCCTGCATATCCCCAAAACAAACAGCACAAGAATTACCCATTCCAAAGACTTAAACCTTGCCTGTGATATAAATAGAACCTGCTGGGCAGACAGGTATGTATCCCAGAGACTACTCCTTCTGTGGAACAGGTTCCCATCCATGTGAAGCAGAGTTCCTTCCTAACCCAATTAAAGCGTAACTTGGACAATTTAATGGGAAACAGGAAATTCATCCCTGGTTTGGCACCTATGTATCTAATGGGCACAGGCAGACTGTAAATGTTTCATTTGCCAGGCCCCTGCTTGTAAATGTTTCATCTCCCAAACCCATTCTTACACTTATCAAGGGTACAAGAACTTGTCATAGATTTGGGATGCATGGCCAGGCTTAAAAAAGCCCTTGTGGTCATTAACCTAGTAAACATCTATGAACCTATGAACCTAAAATGGTAAGATCACAGATTAAATAGGAAATTAAGTTCCTTTGCAGAATTTGTAGGCTCATTCTTCAAGAAAGAGTGAAGGCCTTGGCAGTTTGGGCAGACCTCAGAGTGTAGCTACTGCTCCTGTGAGTTGAAAGGAGTCACTTGAGACAATGTGAACAACTTGTGGAAATTCCTGGGCACCTACCACAGGAGTACTCAAGAGGAATACCTAAAAATCGGAATAATAAGTATAGGGAAGTCAGGTCTACATCTACCTGTTCCCACCATGACCCTCATAACCAGTTTAGAAATATGAAAAGATATTAAATGAACTAAAAGTTATATAATAAATAGTATTTTACTAATAGAAAACACCTGGAACAGTATACCACAAAAGGAATCTGGAAGTAGAACAGCAAAGTGATGCCAAACATGCAAGGTTCAGAGTTAAGGAAACTGAAATAAATAAAAGTGCTGTTTGGAAAAGGGGATTTAGTGAGCAGCTATATTGTGCTTGGATGTAATATGTAGGGATAAAATCATGGCAAAAACATTTTGGCTAAACTTTCTTTTCTTTTACCGAAAATGTTGTGACTCTGTTACCTGTAATGTGACTTAAAGTCTGTAGTTAGTATTTCGTTTCTGAATTCTCCATGTTGTTGCAGTAAGACAATTTCCACTGAGCCAATGAGTATAGATATGTTTTTAATAATTGCATTGTTGTATTTTACTATTGTATGCTTACTGCGTGTACTGCTTTTCCTGTGTTTGAATTGTCTTTAAATTTATGTTCCTTTGAATACTTAGTACTTTGATCTAGCATCTGAGTAAGAAAACTGTGTGTTTAAAAACATTAATCCCAGCATTCAGTAAATGAACAATAAAGCTATATATTTTTATGTTTTCTTTTCAGTAGTTGTGATGTGCAATGAGATTTTTCCCTCTTTGGAGGTTCTGTACAGTTAGTTCCACAAACAGACTGTATTGCAAAACATACTAGGCAACAGAATTCTAGTTCTTTTTGACCGAGTTTTAAATGCTCTGACCTTCAACTATAGAAAATCTCATCCATCTGTTGCAAATACAGACCAACTGCATTAAAAAAAATAGAGATTTGGATGGCAGACAAGTACAAGCTATTGTTTTTTCAGGTGTGAAATGGCTTTGTTACAGATGCCCTGCTGTTTTGAAAGCTTTCAGAAGCTTAACTGGAGGAGAAAAATACAGTTGTTGGCAAATCTCCCATGTAAAAGATAAATCTTTTAAAATGTCACAGTGGAACATCATACATGGTAAGCCACAATAATAATCACGTAGATGTCTGCATATAAGGATAAATATTACAATGTGATGGAAACTTCCTGAACTTCTTGAGACTTCTAAGTTTCATACGGATCAGTATCTTCAAGAAGAAAAACAGGCAACTGTTTTAGTTCTGTAAGCGGGACTGAAAAAACTGTCCTGGATGTAACAGTTCAGCTGTGTGTGTGTGTGTGTGTGTGTGTGTGTGTGTGTGTGTGTGTGTGTGTGTGTGTGGGCTCTCATTGTGTAATACTTAATGAAAAATATAATTGACTCAACGAAGCCAGGACCTCACTACATCAGGTGAAATAAGAAGAGATATATATCTATAGTTTCACATATGCCACACAGAAATAACAAAATCAGCTTGACCTTGTAAGATTAGTAGAGTCAGCAGTTTTTCAGCAAGGATTCCAAGACCATGATGTGATTCATCTTCATGATTAAAATTTAACCATATGTTAATCCCAAATATTGCCTTGATTAAGAATTACCCATACTGCTGAAAGTTTGCAGAGTCTTGAAAGTTCTTTGCTGATAATATCTCTAAAAAGAAATGGCCAGCAGGTTTACTTGTACAGCAAAATGAGGAGTCATTTTCACAGACTATACTTCTGGCTGAATGCAGGTATAAATATCTGTGTTCAAATAGTCTATGGAAGGGACAACGATTGTCCCCCTTGAAGATAATTTCCCCATAACTGTATGACCCAAATAGTGCAGTTCAGAATTTCGTTGTTGCTTTCTTCTTTTTTTTTAATTATATAGTTAGATTTAGAAAAAAAAACATCAGTCATCTTTGGAGCTCCTTTACCTTTTCTCATTACAAGGTATACCCTTGATAAAACTGGCAAGATGTGTTATTGGAATGCTGTCGGTAGTGCTGTAGGCAGGATATGCAATTAACAAGATGGGCTGATGAATTCATGGGTACATGTGTTTCCACATTCTTGTATGGGTACTGTATTCCAGCAACAGCAACATGAATAAAAGAGGAAGTCAAGAGTAAATGGCAGCATGACATGACAATTGGACAAATCCCCTTCTAAACCTCAAAATGCCATATGATTGAATTTCATTTTTGCAAGACGAAAATTGCAAAACCTTGAATACCTGAACGACAAATTTTTCCCAGGGTAAGTAAACACCTGCCCAACATGCCCTTTTCTTCACTGTAGTGTGATCCCGGAGTTGGTGTGTGTGTATATATATATATATATATATATATATATATATATATATATATAGTTAAGGGGGGGTGGTGGGCACAGCCCCCACATTGAGGGGATGTAGCCCTCCAACTAGGTGGGTTTTATTTACTATGGTGTGTGTTTTGTTTAAGTTTGGGCAAGTGTTTACTTACCCTGGGAAAATTTACCTTTCGGGTATTCAAGGTTTTGCGATTTTTGTTTCGCAGAAATGGCATTTGATCATATGGAATTTTGAGGTTTAGAAGTAGATCCCAAGTGGGCATGTACCCTTCATTCTGCTGGTCACCAGAATTCTGATGCTTGGAGTCAGATTATTTGTCTGGAATGTGATTAAAAAAAAAACTTTACTTGTTGAACAATTTAAATTTATTTTGAAGAGGTACTAGGTACCTCATTTTGACTTGGAAAGGTATTTACTTCTATTTCCACTCAGAAAACATTTTTTTGTATCTCTAACCTTTCCTTTAGTGGTTAGGTTACTGAGTAAGTGGCTCACAGTCATTTGTGTCACATCTGACTTTCCATAATCTCTTTTGTCCTTATCCATCGCTTAGACTATGATTGTACTGATTCTGCCCTTTCTGGATGGCAAATAGCCTTCAAGATGGCAGGGCATTAAAGAGTGAATCTGAACTTTGTCTTCCTTGGTTTATCAGCATTTGGTAGCACTGATCATGGGCTATTTATTGACTGTCTGCTGCCTCCATGTGAGCTTACTTCCACAGTTCCTGAGTGGGTCACATCTAATCTCTTGGGTTACACTCAGCCAATCATGCTTGAATATATTCCTCGGGTCTACTTCACCCTGTCGAAGGCCGACAATATCAAAGCTAATATTGTTGGCACCAAAATGTCGAAAGCGAACGTCATTGCGTGTGTAAATGGAAATCTCCATAAGGGGAGATTTCTATTTACTGCAATGTAGTGCAATCTTGGAGTTGGTATATTTAAGTAGTGGGGGGTGGGGGGTGCAGGGGGGCTTTCCCCCCTGCATAGAGCAATTTGTGCTGTGTTTGGGTGTTTTTTTTTTTTTTGTGTGTGTTCGATGTTCGGGGGTTTCGACATTTTCATGTCAATTATTATGCTGTCAACAGTTTGAGGTTTCGACAGTGTAATATAAACGCTATTCCTCACTGCATTACAGAGCTAAGCAAGATTCTATTTTGAATCTTTTGTTATTCACAGTGCACATGCTTCTGTTAAAAATGCTTTA